>NC_043022.1:20806491-20926491 GCF_006345805.1 Octopus sinensis
TTTTATGGGGGGTGGGGGAGTAATTTGTGAGCTTATTCTTCTTCTACAACTTTTTGTTTATCGTTTTTGAAATTTGAATAAGTTTTACCCCTTTTCAGATATAATGACAATAGAGTAAATGGGGGGAGGGGGGATAAAACGAACGAATTTATCTGACAACCTACGACTGCAAAAAATTTGATGAATTTTATACGAGTTATTTCCCTTTAACTATAAACCTATTCGCTTGGCTTCGTAAATTATTGCGCGCGAAAACAGGCGCACACATACACACACTAAGCTCTGTATACAATAACTAGCAGTATCGCCCGATGTTGCTCGGGTTTGTTTCGACCCTTTAGAATTGGAATTTTTGAAAAGTAAAAATTTTCCATTATGTAGCTTGTTATTCTCTTTAAGTGAACATTTTTCTGGTTGAAATACACCGAAAAATGGCGATACAGCAATCAAAAAATCGTAAAAAATAGGGATTTTCATAGAAAAAAAAGCACCCACTACACTCATGGAGTGGTTGGCGTTAGGAAGGGCATCCAGCTGTAGAAACACTGCCAGATCAGACAGAAGCCTGGTGCAGCCCCCTGGCTTCCCAGACCCCGGTCGAACCATCCAACCCATGCTAGCATGGAAAACAGACGTTAAACGATGAGGAGGAGGAGGAATCCCAAGACACTGAGCCTTAAGAAGGAGATGGCAAAAGAGAGAGATACCCAGCCCCTTGTTGTTCTTAAGAAGGCCCATCCACCGCAGCAGAATTGATACTATTGCTGGTGCCTTATAAAATGCACGGGTGCTCATGCCACAAGCACGGGTGCTTTTTACATGCTCTGACCCTCCACAAAGTCCTATCAGAAGCAACTGTTATTAGACTTTTCTGCTGGATTCCTAAGCGTAACCAATGGATGTTATCTAACCATCTTGTACTTATTTTCGTCAGTTTCTTTTTGTTTAAAAAGGTTGTCAAATGGTGGTGGAGCACAAACACATACAAATATATATATAAGTGGAGGCACATGGCCTAGTGGTTAGAGCAGCGGACTCGCAGTCGAGGGATCGTGGGTTCGAATCTCAGACCGGGCGATGTGTGTGTTTATAAGCGAAACACCTAAGCTCCACGTAGCTCCGGCAGAAGGTAATGGCAAACTTCTGCTGAATCTTTCGCCAAAACTTTTTCTCACTCTTTCCTCCTGCATCTTGCATCTCACCTGTGACTGACAAGTGTCCAGGTGGGGAACCTATACACCACAGAAACTGGGAAACCAGCCCTATGAGCCATGCATGGATTGAGAAGGAACAAACAACAATATATATATATAAAACAATCCCAAGACACTGAGTCTTAAGGAGATGGCAAAGGACAGAGATACTTGACCCCTTGTTGTTTTTAAGAAGGCCCATCCACCGCAGCAGAATTGATACTATTGCTGGTGCCTTATAAAATGCACGGGTGCTCATGCCACAAGCACGGGTGCCTTTTACATACTCTGACCCTCCACAAATCAGAAGCAACTGCTAATAGACTTTTCGGTTTGAACGGCAGCTTTTTCTAGCGGTGTCATATGAAATTGTCACCCATAATTATGACTCTAGAATCGATCTATTGCATTTCAATCTCTTTTAGGGTTAGGGGAAGGGTATCTTTTTTTTCTTCACAAATGTAAATAAACCCAATCTATTTCTTAAACGAGGGACATATTCATATGGCACAGAATGCTTTTTACCTCAATGGACGTCATTGATTGGTTGAAATTGAAGAAAAAAACAACAAATATCTTACAAACTATAGAATTTTCTCAATAAAGCCAAGAGAAAAAGATGTTTTATAAATACATTCTACCAGTATACGAAGTTTAAAATTTTTAGTTACCTAGAAATTATGTTAAAAACTGCCTTTCAAACTGAAAAGATCCGACTTTTCTGCTGGATTCCTAAATGTAACCAATGGAGACTATGGATGTTATCCAACCATCTTGTTCTTAGTCTACCCCTACACCCCCCACCCAATCAGCTCAGCTTCAAGAATCCATCTTGCAATTCTTTTCTGTGATATTCTAATCACACGTCCATAGCACCAGAGCTGGGGCCCCTCAATGCAGAGAAGTAGAGGCCTGGCCTGGAGAGACTCTCCAACCTCTGAGCTATGTACCCTGTCAGGTAACTTTACTCCAAAGATCCTTCAGAGGAACCCTATTTTGGCTGCTTATATTCATGATTGCACTTTTCCTATGTTGGTAACATAGTAAACCCGCCATCTACTTTTAACCCTTGGTTAGTCCACAATTACTCCATAAGGGTTATTGAGCCAGTTTCCGGGTATCTCTGCTGTATATATTCCTCCCTGAATGGAACAATGGTCTGTTGCAGGATTACTCATTTTTGCCAGCTGAGTGGTCTGCAATGTGAAATGAAGTGTTTTGTTCAAGAACACAATACGTCGTCCAGTCCAGGAATTGAAACCACAGTCTTACAATCATGAGTCCAACACCCTAAATACTCATTTTACCAGCTGAGTGGACTAGAGCAATGTGAAATGAAGTGTTTTGCTCAAGAACACAATGTACCACCCAGTCCAGGAATTGAAACCACAGTCTTACAATCATGAGTCCAACACCCTAAATACTCATTTTACCAGCTGAGTGGACTAGAGCAATGGGAAATGAAGTGTTTTGCTCAAGAACACAATGTACCACCCAGTCCAGAAATTGAAACCACAATCTTACAATCATGAGTCCATCACAGGATTACTCGTTTTTGCCAGGTGAGTGGAGTGGAACAACATGATATGAAGTGTTTTACTCAAGAACACAACACATCACCCAGTTCAGGAATTGAAACCACAATCTTATGGTCATGAGTCCAACACTCTAACCACTAAGCCATGTGTCTCCACACTTTTAACTTTTACATAGAGAAAACTGCTTGAGAAGTAAAATGGCTTCTACAGCTGGAGTAAGGGCAGTTCATTTAGAATACTAATATTAACTGTCTGCCACGCATACAGGATTGTCCTTTCAGGTGCTGTTGCCACATAAACGGCACCTGTGCTGGTGCCTTGTTAATGCACTCGTGTAGGTGATATGTAAATGCACCCATGCTGGTGGTACATAAATAGCAGCCAACATGCTCTGTTAAGTGGTTGGCATTAGGAAGGGCATCCTGCCACAGAAACCATGCCACAATAGACAGTTTGGACAGCTCCATGTCCAGCTGTCCATCCCGTGATAGCTTGGAAGCGGATGTTAAAATTTGTTAGTCACTAGAAAAGAAAATGTTCATATAACAGCCATGTTATTTATCACTTTTTTTTTTTTTGCATTAATTCGTTTGTACTTCGTTAAAAAAACAAAACAACAGCAAAACCATCCCCAAATATTTGATGAAACAATACCTAAAAACCAGCAAAGCATTGTTTAACAATTGTACAAACATAAATATATGTTAAAAAAAATATAGTAAAACTGCAGAAAATCACAATTATAAGTAATAATTATTATTTAATAACAACATAGGCTGTCTGTCTGTTTCTCTCTCTCTCTCTTTCATATTCATTTATGCACATAGTTTAGTCTTCATTTTCAAAGGAAACAAGGAAGAAAATATAGTTTTTTCAACCATCAATATATCCTTGTACTGAACACAGTTCTTCTGGTTACACTACTGTCTCATGGTGTTGTCGATGTTGTTATATAGTTTTTATCTTGTTCAGTTCTTTAAAAAAAGTCACTTATACAATTTTATCTAACCAGTCTAACAGAGACTGGAGGTCAACAGGTACATCTTCTTTACTCAGGGCTGTGCACTCAGCAAACTCAATTTTCAGTGAATGAACATCAGAGAATTCAAAATCCTTGTTCCTTTTGCCAAGATAGGTGTTGTTGTTTTCGGAGGCACCATCACTTCCTCCCAGGGCAGCTGAATGTGTTGTTCTTACCACGTTGCTGGAAGCAGAGAAGTTTGTTTATAACTACTTTGAATAACAGAGACAAGTACAAGAGATAGAACAAATTCAACAGTGGGAAAGTGCTTAGTGTATTAAATTGGCAACAAGCAAAAAAGAAAAAGATGTCTAAAGACTACAAACATTGGTTTCATGTGAAAACGTCCTTCTCCCTTTGTGCATTTACAATGACGATGACAAGTTAAGTTAATTTTTTGGCTCAAAAAGCAAAAAGCAAGGCCATGTAGGGAGACATGGAGTTATGTACAGGGAGGGTGTTCATGCAAAGAGTTCAGGCCATTTCTAGTCAAGGGAGACTTTGAACTGAGCGGTCGTCGGCATCTTCACTATCCTGTCCGGCAGCTTATTCCACGGATCCGCAACCCGGACGGAGAAAGCCCCTCTCCTTCGATTGAGTTGAAATCGTCGCAGATAGAGCTTTTCGGAGTGACCCCGCAGCCGACGCTCTGGAGCAGGAGTGAAGAACAGCTCTTTCGAGAGGTTACACTTTCCGCTTATGATGTTGTGAGCAAGAATGAGATCACCACGGCGTCGTCGTGGAAATTTCTGCTCCAAATGATGATTTGGAGCAGAAATTCCAGACATGGAAACCAAACCAAGACTTGAATGACCTTAACTCTTAACCTTTTTGTTAGCATATTTCTGTTGAGATGCTCTGTGTTTCTTTCAATTAATTTTTAATATAACAAAGAATTTAGTAAAATAACTTTATCATTCAGCTAGTGTAAGGAACATAAATTGTGACTAAGGTTTGGTGGAAGATTTTAAATTCAGAACATTTGAAAACAAGACATTTGTACTCAGGACCAGAGTCAGGTGGGTTGGTATCAGAAGGATTAACAATGGGAAAGTGTTTAGTCTATTAATTTTATTTCATCTCAGGATATTACAGAAACACTTTTGTATGAATGTGTGTGCGTGTATGTTAGTGTCTGCCAGCGTAATACACAGGAGTGTAGCTAGGGTAAACGGCACCCAGGGCAAGCACCAAAATTGCCCCCTCCCCCAACCAACCAACCAAACAGCAGAAACACGCATTAAAATAATGAATAACTGTTTTGTCTTTCATGGATTAGTTAGGAAATGATCTTGGTCAAATTGCACCCCCACCTCAAAGTGGCGCCCAGGGCATGTGCCCAGCTTGCTACGCCCCTGGTAATACATAAAAGCTTTATAATTAACCATTTACCTGTCCAAAGCATTTTCATAAGTTTGTCTTAAGTTTCCATGATTGTTTTCAAACTTTTAGTTAACCCTTGTCTCACATATTCTGAGAATTTGAACTCAGAACGTAAAGACAGACAAAATGCCTCCATGCACTTTGCCTGGCATGCCAATGATTCTGTCAGCTCACTGCCTTAATAATAATAATAATAACAATAACAATAATCATCATCATCATCGTTTAACGTCCGTTTTCCATGCTGGCACGGGTTGGACGGTTCAACTGGGGTCTGGGAAGCCAGAAGGCTGCGCCAGACCCAGTCTGATCTGGCAGTGTTTCTACAGCTGGATGCCCTTCCTAACGCCAACCACTCCGCAAGTGTGGTGGGTGCTTTTTACGTGCCACCGGCACAGGTTTCAGGGGAGTCTGGCATCGGCCACACTCGGATGGTGCTTTTTACGTGCCACCGGCACGGAAGCCAGTCAAGGCGGCGCTGGCATCGGCCATGCTCGGATGGTGCTTTTTACGTGCCACCGGCACAGAAGCCAGTCGAGGCGGCGCTGGCATCGGCCACGTTCGGATGGTGCTTTTTATGTGCCACCGGCACAGAATCCAGTCGAGGTAGCGCTGGCATCGGCCATGCTCGGATGGTGCTTTTTACGTGCCACTGGCACAGAAGCCAGTCAACGCAGCGCTGGCATCAGCCACGTTCGGATGGTGCTTTTTATGTGCCACCGACACAGGTATCAGCAACTACTATTTCCATTGATATTTATTTCGATGTTCATGTACTTGACTCAATAGGTCTCCTCATGATAATGAATGAAGAAATTCAAATAACGAACAGGGAATTACTTACAGCTCTTTCTCGAGGGTAGACTTTATAGCTTTTGCACCTTTAGCAAAAGTTTGATCTTGTTTGTTGCAAAGAATCAGGACTGGAGTAATTTTCAGGACAAGAGCATTGCACATCATCGTATACAAGTACCTGTCCATACAAAATTAACAATTAACATTACATAGAAGCCTTACATACACAAACATTACGTGTGTGTGTGTGTGTGAATGTGTGTATAGGAGTGGCTGTGTGTGAGAAGCTTGCTTCCCAACCACATGCTTCCAGGTTCAGTCCCACTGTGTGGCACCTTGGGCAAGTGTCTTCTACTATAGCCCTGGGCCAACTTAAAGAAACTGAAAAAAGCCCATTGTATATGTGTGTGTAAATAAAAAGGGGTTTGTATGATTGTGTATAGAGGGATATATATAATTCAAAGGAATTCAATTGAAACATTCCTGTCACAACATGGGACCTTGAAAACTGCTTAAATGCAAGAAAGTATACAAGTCCCTTAATATTTGATATTCAATATTTCATCTATTCAATAAGACAATACTTCATTTCATTTTACTATATATTCTATATTCTACATTAATATTATGAAGAATATAAATAAAACATAAAAAACTGACAGAGTTGGAATTCCTTTGAAATATATATATAGGTGCAGGAGTGGCTGTGTGGTAAGTAGCTTGCTTACCAACCACATGGTTCCAGGTTCAGTCCCACTGCGTGGCCCTTGGGCACGTGTCTTCTACTATAGCCTCGGGCCGACCAATGCCTTGTGGGTGGATTTGGTAGACGGAAACTGAAATATATATACGTGTGTGTGTTTGCGTGTATGTTTGTGTGTCTGTGTTTGTCCCCCTAGCATTGCTTGACAACCGATGCTGGTGTGTTTATGTCCCCGTCACTTAGCGGTTCGGCAAAAGAGACCGATAGAATAAGTACTGGGCTTACAAAGAATAAGTCCCAGGGTCAAGTTGCTTGACTAAAGGCGATGCTCCAGCATGGCCGCAGTCAACTGACTGAAACAAATAAAAGAGTAAAAGAGTATATATATATATATATATATATATATATCTTTATTTCCCACAGGGGGGACAAACAATAATAATAATAATAAACCAAAAACATTATCAAAAAGCAATTAGGAAAATGACTCACTCAGCAACATCCTTGATGCTCTTCTGGTATGTGGTGCTGTCAATCACAAACACAATGGCTCTGTTCAGGTAGTAAAAAGAAGATTTTATGAATAAATAATTAAATAATATATTATTCAAGACTACATACATAGGTACAGGCATGGCTGTGTGGTATTAAGTTTACTGTTAAATTTTCCATGCTTGCATGGATCAGGAGGAGAGTCATTGAGGCGAATTTTCTACAGCCAGATGCCTGTTTGCCAGCAACATGATATTTAACCCGGCCAAAACCGGCTCTGGCTTTGTGGTAAAATGTTTTGTTTTCATAAGT
The DNA here is from genome assembly GCF_006345805.1 of Octopus sinensis. Taxonomy (NCBI): domain Eukaryota; kingdom Metazoa; phylum Mollusca; class Cephalopoda; order Octopoda; family Octopodidae; genus Octopus; species Octopus sinensis. The sequence goes on from NC_043022.1 coordinate 20,813,929, forward strand.
TCTGAATTAAAATATTCCACCAAGCCTTAGTCACAATTTACGTTCCTAACACTAGCTTAATGATAACTAAGTTATTTTACTAAATTCTTTGTTATATTTAAAATAGCTGAAAGAAATACAGAGCATCTCAAAATAAATACAGTAACGAATGGGTTAAACCTAACATGTGTTTTTTTTTCCACATGTGCCCTGTGCTAGTAGGGTGCTAAGAGCACCATCCGAGTGTGATTGTTGCCAGAGCGGCTAACTGGCTTCCGTGCTGGTGGCATGTAAGAGGCACCATTCGAGCGGGATCATTACCAGCATCGAGTAAAGAGTAAAGGTGCTCAATTGATATGCACTTGACAGTGAATATAGGTTTACTTGATTGAGATTGACCTGGAGCTAAACAATAAAGGGTCACATCCTAAACCCACCCCAGTTACTCCACCAAAATCTTCCTTATACCACACCCAGTTGGCCTTTGGAAATAACTTACCTTGTTAGCTTGCCATACTCTTCAAAAGCTTGTGTACGTAACCTCTCATGACCTGGCAAGTCGAATATGCGTATTGTTTTCTTCTGAAAGACACAAGATGAAAGGAAAAGAAAAATTGGAATTAACAACTAGCATTATACATACATGAGCAAAATGCCCATTGCCAGTACCGCCTGACTGGCCCCTGTGCCGGTGGCACGTAAAAGCACCCAGTACACTCTCGGAGTGGTTGGCATTAGGAAGGGCATCCAGCTGTAGAAACTCTGCCAGATCAAGATTGAAGCTTGGTGCAGCCATCTGGTTCGCCAGCCCTCAGTCATTCATCCAACCTATGCTAGCATGGAAAGCAGACGTTAAACCAGTGGTTTTCAACCAGAGTTCCGTGGAACCTTAGAGTTCCGCCAGTACAGTCCAGGGGTTCCGCAAGAAGTTACAAAAATGCTAAAATCGTCAGTAATTTTTAATTCTCCTGTGCAGATATGTGTGCATAAGACTATTAGATTATTGCACAGGGGTTCCTCGAGCCAGTGGAATGCTTCATTGGGGTTCCGCTCCAGCAAAAAGGTTGAAAAGCACTGCGTTAAACGATGATGGCTGGTTTAAATTTGATTCCTAACCGTTTAGCATTCAGATTACTCTGTCAAATGTAATGCTTATTTATTTCATCAAATCTGAAAGGATGAAGGGCAAAATTGATCTTGGCAATATTTGAATTCAGAAATGTAAAGGTCCAGAGAAAATGCTGCTAAGCATTTCGTCCAGTGAGGAATGGTTCTGCCAGCTTGTCACCTTACCTAATATAATGACACATGTTAGAAATAACTCTACATGGTACAATGAATGGAGGAACACATTAGAGTAGTTTCATTGTCTAGTGATAAGAAAGATGTCTAGCTTTTCAGAACACAGTGATAGCTAACATGTAGTGTTATACACTGTATTAATGGAAGTGATAAAAGATACATGTAGCATTAAATACAACAATGATGGAGGTGATGCTGGGTACATGTAGCTTTATACATGGAAATGACGGAAATGGTGCCAGGCATAGGTAACATCACATGAGAATAGTGAAAGCGATAACTAATACATATGAGTTTTTACACACAGAATTGAGGATGGAAGAAGTAGCAAATACATGTAGTATTAAACATGGAAATAATGAAAGGAATGCTTGACATGTAACATTACAACTGGCAGTGATGGAAGTATTAAAAGACACATGATATCAAACATGTAGCATTAAGCATGGCAATAGTTGAAGTGTGCTACTGGCACATGGAGCTCAACTTTAAATAGTAATGAAAGTGATAACTGACACATGTGGCTTAGCATTGCATACAGCAATGAGGGAAGTGTCAACAGACACATGTAGCATTAAACACAACAATAAGGTAGTACATGTAGCTCAGCTTTATACATGGTAAGGATAGAAATGATAGAAAACAATCAACTTCATAACTGATGCATGCAGCTTACAATGATAAATGAAACATGTGAACGCATTGTTGCTGATAAAATGACAGGTTGACGGAGAGCAGACTTTGAATGGGTCGAGCCCTTACCTTTTTAGGGGTGGTAAAAGATCCAGCGTTGCTTTTGATTGAGGTGTAAGTCTCTTTGAAGCTTTTATGGATCAACTGTAGAAAGAAAAATGAAATTAGCACAAGGTTTCACATTTAAAGAAAGAGACAGAAAAAAAAAAACATTGATTAACCCTTTGGTTATTTAAACTGGCCATATCCGGCCCGGCCCAGATATTCTAACTGTTTTATGCTAAGACTGACCAGATCACACCTACCCTACGATGGGGGTGCTAAGAAGTTCCTGGCTTTAGATGAAAAGAAAATACAGGAGAATCAGTTAATTATGATTTCATTCAACACATTCTCATTCCAGATTGACACACTTATTGCGGTGATCCTTCAGTTTTTCTAAGCCCTGTAAAAGAACTCTGAAGGTCAGGCCTTTCGCAATACCTTTAAAGCCAGGAACATTTTTCAGCACTTCCTCATATATATATATATATATATATACTCTTTTACTTGTTTCAGTCATTTGACTGCGGCCATGCTGGAGCACCGCCTTTTTTAATCGGGCAACTCGACCCCGGGACTTATTCTTTTTGTAAGCCCAGTACTTATTCTATCGGTCTCTTTTGCCGAACTGTTAAGTAACGGGGACATAAACACACCAGCATCGGTTGTCAAGCAATGCTAGGGGGACAAACACAGACACACAAACAAACACACATACATATATATATATATACATATATACGACAGGCTTCTTTCAGTTTCCGTCTACCAAATCCACTCACCAAGCATTGGTCGGCCCGGGGCTATAGCAGAAGACACTTGCCCAAGATGCCACGCAGTGGGACTGAACCCAGAACCATGTGGTTGGTAAGCAAGCCACTTACCACACAGCCACTCCTGCGCCTATATATATATATCATCATCATCATTTAACGTCTGATTTCCATGCTAGCATGTGTTGGACGGTTCAACTGGGGTCTGGGAAGCCAGGAGGCTGCACCAGCCACCAGTCTGATCTGGCAGTGTTTCTACAGCTGATAATGTACAATTAATTCCAGTCAATGGAAATAAATAAGCAGTACATTTGACAAAGAAATCTGAATGCTAAAGGGTTAAGTTGATTCCAGTATATTACTGGTATTTGTTTTATGGACCCATAGAGAAATAAAAAAATCACAGTTGGACCCTGCAGGATTTGAACTCAGAAACATTGGAAGAGAAAACCGATCACTATGAGACGTTTTTCTCATTGCTCTGTTGTTTTAGTCACTCCAATAACACTATTACAATGTTAAAATTGATGATCATGCAAATAATAATCCTTTCTACTAAAGGCACAAGGCCTGAAATTTGTGGGGGGGGGCAGACAAACGAATTAAGTCAATTACATCGATCCCCAGTGTTTCACTGGTCCTTAAATTATCGACCCCGAAAGGATGAAAGGCAAAGTCAACCTCAGTGGAATTTGAACTCAGAACATAGCGACAGACAAAATACTACTAAGCATTTCGCTCGGTGTGCTAACAATTCTGCCAGCTTGCCATGATAATAATAATAACAATAATAATAATAATATTTGAGGAAAATTTTCAAAAATTTTTGGGAAAAATTTTCAAAAATTTTTAGGGAAAATTTTCAAAAATTTTTGGGGAATAATAAACAATATTAATTAAAAGTGGAATGAAATTATGTAAAATAAAAAGTGGATTACCTGAGTAAAAATAAGTGTTTTCCCAGCATCACAAATTCCAGCTAATATTATTCCTTGCTTTTTGCTCCTCTTTCCAATAAATATTAGCAATAAAACTGGGAAAACAGGAAATAAAAAAAAAAAAATAATGAGGTAGATATACATAGATAAGTGCTTGTATACATGCATGTGCGTATGTATGTGTGTGTGAGGAGGGATCTCTCTCATCATGTGTAATTTCAATTTACGTTTACTCTTTTACTTGTTTCAGTCATTTGACTGCGGCCATGCTGGAGCACCGCCTTTAATCGAGCAAATGGACCCCAGGATTTATTCTTTGTAAGCCTAGTACTTATTCTACCGGGCTCTTTTGTCGAACCGCTAAGTTACAGGCACGTAAACACACCACCATCGGTTGTCAAGCGATGTTGGGGGGACAAACACAAACACATAAACATATACACACACATATACATATATACAACAGGCTTCTTTCAGTTTCTGTCTACCAGATCCACTCACAAGGCTTTGGTCGGCCCGAGGCTATAGTAGAAGACACTTGCCACGCAGTGGGACTGAACCCAGATCCATGTGGTTGGTAAGCAAGCTACTTACCACGCAGCCACTCCTGCGCCTATAAACCTTACTGTTTACATTTTTTCTTCCTTCACTCACCTGCTATTTCCTTTCTTTCACTTCTCCTCCATCAATACCATCATCATCATTTAATGTCAATTTTCAATGCTGATATGAACTAGATGGTTTCACCGGAGATGGTAAGCAGGAGAGGTGTTCCGGGCTTCAGACTGTTTTAGCTTGGTTTTTACAGCCGGATGCCCACCACTCTACTGAGTGTACCAGGTGCCTTTGATGTGTCACTGGCATGAGTACCTTTTACATGTCACTGGCACAAGTGCCTATTATGTGTTACCGACATAGGCGCCTTTTTCATGTCACAGGCTACGACCACGATTTCACCTAACTTCACATGTCATCTCAAGCAAGACAAATTACCAAAAATCTTGGTCACTTGTCACTGCTTCCATCTGAACATCACATTTTACCACCTCATACCACGTCTTTCTGTGTCTACATCATCATCATCATCGTTTAACGTCCGTTCTCCATGCTAGCATGGGTTGGACGGTTCGACCGGGGATCTGGGAAGCCAGAAGGCTGCACCAGGATCCAGTCTTATCTGGCAGTGTTTCTACAGCTGGATGCCCTTCCTAACGCCAACCACTCTGTGAGTGTAGTGGGTGCTTTTTACGTGCCACCTGCACAGGTGCCAGGCGAGGCTGGCAACGGCCACGGTTGGATTAGTGCATTTTACGTGCCACCGGCACAGAAGCCAGTCGAGGCGGCAGTGATCGGCCACGATCGGATGGTGCTTTTTACATGCCACCGGCACGGAAGCCAGTCCACAATTAGAGATTGACACTTCTTTATGCAGCTGTCCTCTTCCATATGCATCACATGACCAAACCAGCAGTCTTCTCTCCTGCATACATCTGATGCATTTTATACCCATTTTTCTCTCTTAAGACACTTACACACTATTGTACGTGCGTACTGCATCCAAATCAACCCCCATCTCTCATCATCTAATACATTATTTTCACTCAAGTACACTTACCTACTCACCCACCTTTTCTGTTCCTGTATCCCTCTTTCTGCAGATGCAGCATGGATTTTTGTCAGTGAACAGGTCGCAGTCTTAAAGCGACGAAAATATTTTGACAAATTAAACTTAAATGTTGATGTAAATCGAACGGCTTTTGTGTGTTTCTTAAATGGCTTACAAACACCTTCCACGCTGCAATTGTTGGGGAAAAATTTTCAAAAACTTTTTGGGGAAAATTTTCAAAAACTTATTGGGGAAAAATTTTCAAAAACTTTTTGGGGAAATTTTCAAAAATTTTTCGATGCAGCACGGATTTTTGTCAGTGAACAGGTCGCAGTCTTAAAGCGACGAAAATATTTTGTCAAATTAAACTTAAATGTTGAAGTAAATCGAACGGCTTTTGTGTGTTTCTTAAATGGCTTACAAACACCTTCCACGCTGCAATGGTTGTATCCTCTTTCTGTCTCTCATATTCACCTAGCGGTTAGGCTGTTGCACTCATAATCACTAAATTGTGGGTTCAATTCTCTGATTGGGTGGTATGTTGTGTTCTTGAGCAAAACACTTCATTTCATGTTGCTCAAGTTCCCACTTTCAATCATAGGGGAATGTTGACCTGTTCACCTAGCCAGTGGGGTTGCGTCATTTGAAAATTAAAACAATGCAAAAATGCGCATTGTAACCAGCGATGTGTAACAACATCTGATAGCCTGGTCGGTCATGTGAAATTCACCTTGTATCTCGCTCTCCAGATGGAGAAGCTGGTCTTACAGAAATAACCTTGTCCGGACTTGTGCCTATGAGGAGAACTTTCTAGGTGCAATCCCAAGGTCATTTATGACCGAAGGGGGTCTTTACCATTTTACCTGATTGAGCTGACCTATGACCATAAGCATACAACACACACATATACACAAAAGCCGTTCGATTCACTTCAACATTTAAGTCTAATTTGTCAAAATATTTTCGTCGCTTTAAGAGTGCGACCTGTTCACTGACAAAAATCCGTGCTGCATCTGTTTCGTTTCAGCACACGATATATATAATGAAATTATTGTATACAGTGCTCAGGTGCACCGCAACTTGTCAGAAAGTGCATATAAAGTACATGCAGTAATGTAGAAATGTCTGGAAAGTGAACAATGTATGAGTCAGATACATGCTTGTGTGTGTATGGAGGGGAGAAAATCAAGTGTAGTGTTGGCGAATCTCAGGAAGCATGGAAGTTTTGAAGGATACAGTGCTCCGACAACTAACAACCGATGCCGGCAGTTTGTTCCATGCTTCAGCAACTCTCAGCATGCAGATCAAATCACTTACTATGCAAGTACATCTCCGTAACACACACATATGATTCTCCAAAATGAGATGAAAGTGCAAGATAAATAATTATTCTAAAATTCTAACTACCTTCTTTTTCTTACACACACACACACACACCTACACCAAACACATACACAAAGGAATAGGGATCTTAAAATCCAGGTGGATACCTTACAAGCACTCTGTTAAAATCCGAACTTGGCTAACCGTATCGAACAGTAGGGAACGTCAGAAATCGTAAAGAATAAACAATTACAGCTGTATTTCTTTGGATTGGTAAATCCCGAGTTCGCTCCTAGGATCTCGTCTAAAATCCCAGAGTATATTTGAAAGACATAATAAAGAATGGAAAATTATACAGCTTTAATTATTTGGTGGAAAATTTTAATTAAGATTGTATAATTCTACATTGTTTTTTTTTCAGGCAAAAATGAGGGTTAATATATAGATCCGCGCCCGGTTTAGAAAAATGGAAAAAAATATGTGTAACAGGTGTAAGGCATCGTATATTGAAGGAATATGACGAAAAAAAAGCGCGCTGACAAAGGGTGGGGTGGGGAGGGGAGTTGTACGTGTATTTCATAAAGCCAGCCTTGTCCCATTCTGTGTCAACGCTAAATCTCCTTGAGAACTATGTTAAGGGTTCGCGTACTTGTGAAGTGCTCAGCCACTTGCACAGTAATTTCGCGAGCAGGCTGTTCCGTTGATCGAATCAACTGGAATCTTCGTCATCATAACGGCCGGAGCATCTGTTTCTTTATTACCCACAAGGGGCTAAACATAGAGGGGACAAACAAGCGGATTAAGTCGATTACGTCGACCCCAGTGCGTAACTGGTACTTAATTTATCGACCCCGAAAGGATGAAAGGCAAAGTCGACCACGGCGGAATTTGAACTCACAACGTAACGGCAGACGAAATACGGCTACGCATTTCGCCCGGCGTGCTAACGCTTCTGCTAACTCGAGGAGTATCATACGCATATATGGAGACAAAAAAAAAAAGGGAAAAAAAAGCAAATAAAAAATCCCCCCTTCCTCAAAATGCGCCAAAATTCTCAACACAATTTTAAATAGGAGAAAGGAAAAATATTTAGATATGATGAATTGTTAGCATTACGACTTAAACACAGTCGCAGTTGGGCCTTCGAAGGACAGTTATTTCAGAACTCTACCTTATGAGAGATGAATTTATCGAAGATGCTCCGGTTCACTATAAAATTTACTTGTCGATGAAGTTAAAGATCAATTACTCGAAATGAATAACGGATCTACAACGAACCGGTTTTTACAGCTTCTTTCCTCGTGGTTCCATTTATGCTGATAGAATTTAATGCTTTAACTTCTGCAGGTTGTTTCGAAGCGCAAAAGTAGGCATCGAATGGATTCTAGAATGATGTAGCTCTTGGAAAAGGAGCCCAATAAAAAAAAAAAGGCAATCTTTCGTCTCTAGTAGACCTTTCCGTCGATTTCCGTAAAAAAAATTTTTTTTTTACATATGGGCTTGCGGGAACTTTTGAAGTAATGAGAGCGAAAGAGACTAAGAGAAAGCGATTGTATGACGAGGGAAGTTCTTTTGAAGTTACCGTGCATGTGAAGCATTGATGTATATGTGTGTGTGTGTGTTTGATGGGGTGTGGGAGACAGACAGTATGTTGTGTAAGTGAAGTGCTTCTGTTAGTGTGTGTGAAGAGACAGAGTAATGTGTGAAAGAAAGAGATAACTGAAATTTTTTACTCGGTGTATGTGTATATGTATATATATTACTTCAAAAGTTCCCGCAAGCCCATATGTAAAAAAAAAAAAAAAATTTACGGAAATCGACGGAAAGGTCTACTAGAGACGAAAGATCGCCAAAAAAAATATGTTTAAATTGCGATACTCGAACAGATAAATCCCGATTCTAAACGGAGATAATCCTTAAAAAACCATGCTCGGAGCCCACGCTTTATCCGTCCGTGTGGAAACATACTGTAAAATAAATACGGCGTTTTTCAATATAAATAATAATAATAGACACAGAGTACTTACGGATGCTAATCAGACCAACGACTAAAGCAACTAAGAGACCAAGAGTATCTCGATCGAGATTATTAAAAGTGTCTTTTAGAGATTCTATTGCATTGAATTCCTTCTCGACTTCAACACGTTCCTTCTCCGCGGTCGCCATTTTAGTAACACTAAACACACGTAATCATTTGGTGAGAGTGATTTCCCTTTCGTCGTTGGTTAGTGGTGGTGGTAATGGGGGAATATAGGCTTTAGTGCACGACTGTTTGTATATATATAAATACAATAAGAGGCTTCCAAATAGGAAAGCGTTGTGCTAGAAAGAGCAGTAGAAATCTCAAGACCACAAAGGCCACTGGTAATAATAATTTATTATATATATATATATATATATATGCAATTGTTTCATACGAACAGATTTATTAAAAGCTGCAAATATTGCAGCAAAAACTCATATGTGTTTTGGCTGATGAATACGGGACACTTGTTTTTGCTGCAATATTTGCAGCTTTTAATAAATCTGTTCTTCGTATGAAACAATTGTACTGAACAACTAATCCATTCTTGTTTATAATCACCCCACATTATTTAATGGTTAATACCGTATAGATTTCTGGTGCATCTAAGTTAAGTAACGCATTCATGTGAATTCATTGGAACTCACTTGAATCTTAATTGCTTTTACTGAAAATATATATATATGTGTGTATTATAACAATTTAATAAATAAAACATATGCGTACATACATATATGTACATACCTACATCTATATGTATATATACATGCATATATGAGTACAGGACACCACAAATAAACGTAGAACACAACGAGAAACGAAAACATAAAACCATACAAGGAAACAGACTTTTTTTAACAACGAAAAAAACAGGGTACAAGACAAACAATACAAGGAATATTCCCCTTCATCAGCTGCCCCTGTTTCGACTCAATGCGTGTTTCGAAGTATATATATATTGGAATGTGTGTGTGTGTGAAAGAGATAGAGAGAGAGAGAAAGAATGTGAGAACAAATTGTCACCTTAAAAGAACAATTAGAAGTTACAGTTACAAGAGTAGGTTATAGCTGATGTCGAGATTTCAGGTTAATACAGATTTAGGGGTAATATAGATAGATAGGAAATCTTTGTATCCAATTTAACGTGGATGTTGTGTTAGTTAGAACACCGGTGTTCTAACACACACACAAACACATTCCCATATATATATATATATATATATATATATATATATTATATATATATATATGCAATTGTTTCATACGAACAGATTTATTAAAAGCTGCAAATATTGCAGCAAAAACTCATATGTGTTTTGGCTGATGAATACGGGACACTTGTTTTTGCTGCAATATTTGCAGCTTTTAATAAATCTGTTCTTCGTATGAAACAATTGTACTGAACAACTAATCCATTCTTGTTTATAATCACCCCACATTATTTAATGGTTAATACCGTATAGATTTCTGGTGCATCTAAGTTAAGTAACGCATTCATGTGAATTCATTGGAACTCACTTGAATCTTAATTGCTTTTACTGAAAATATATATATATGTGTGTATTATAACAATTTAATAAATAAAACATATGCGTACATACATATATGTACATACCTACATCTATATGTATATATACATGCATATATGAGTACAGGACACCACAATAAACGTAGAACACAACGAGAAACGAAAACATAAAACCATACAAGGAAACAGACTTTTTTTAACAACGAAAAAACAGGGTACAAGACAAACAATACAAGGAATATTCCCCTTCATCAGCTGCCCCTGTTTCGACTCAATGCGTGTTTCGAAGGTATATATATATTGGAATGTGTGTGTGTGTGAAAGAGATAGAGAGAGAGAGAAAGAATGTGAGAACAAATTGTCACCTTAAAAGAACAATTAGAAGTTACAGTTTACAAGAGTAGGTTTATAGCTGATGTCGAGATTTCAGGTTAATACAGATTTAGGGGTAATATAGATAGATAGGAAATCTTTGTATCCAATTTAACGTGGATGTTGTGTTAGTTAGAACACCGGTGTTCTAACACACACACAAACACATTCCCATATATATATATATATATATATATATATATATATATATATATATACACACATACATTTAATATAATTTTAATTTATATATATATATATATATATATAAGGCAAATAACTGAAACAAGTAAAGGAATAGTATATATATATTTTCAATCATTCGCCTTTCATGAAACAAATCAACCCCAGGACTTATTCTTTATAAGCCTAATACTTATTTTATCGTTCAGTTTTGTCGAACTGCTAAGTCACAGGGGCGAAACACACCAACATCAGTTGTCAAGCAATAGTCGGGTTACAAACAAAGAGACACAAATACACACACGGGCTTCTTTCAGTTTACCTTACAACATCCCTAACAGCTCGATGTGTATTTCACTTTTAGCCATTCTCAATGCCGTGGGCCTTGCCTTGGACGAAGAATTCCGAGTTTAAACTCAAGTTCATTCGAACACTGTTATGTGTTTTCTATACTAAGCTTATCTAGCTCTCACGCACTGACTGCATGCATGCATGCATACATACATACATACATACAAAATAGCTGATATGAAGGCTTGTTGCAGAAATAGATAGATAGATAGATAGATAGATAGATAGATAGATAGATAGATAGATAGATGGATGGATACATACATACATACATATATACAAAATAGCTGATATGAAGGCTTGTTGCAGAAATAGATAGATAGACAGACACACACACACACACACACATACATACATACACACATACATACATACATACATACATACATACATACATACATACATACATACATACATACATACATACATACATACATACATACATACATACATACATACATATGGTAGAAGCCCTAGCCACTCATAATAAAAAGGAGTACTGGATGAATGTGCCAGTGAAAACCTCAATAAAATGTAAGCACAATAGGCCTGTTATAATGATCTGGGATAGAGAAGAGAAACTGTACATTTGTGGAAATTAACTGCAAGAGGATGTTAACATAAAGCTGAAGATCAGTGAAAAAGAGAACTACCTATGCTGAACTATTGAGAAATCTGCAGTTATTCTATCCAGATCACAAGATCAGGATTATACCTGTAATTATTGGGGCACTGGGACATGTAGCACACTGCCTAAATACCAATCTCGAGAAATTAGGCTTCTCAAAACCAGAAAAGAGAAAGCTAATCCAAAGACTACAGAACTAGAACTGTAAAAATTTATAAAACTTTCCAGACATTTATCATTTAAATTTATATGAGCATGTCTAGATATGCAAGTATATGCATGAGAATAAATACATAAAACAAACCATACAAACCTGCACATATACATACATGCAAGCAAAAATAGCCTGTTGTTGATGTCCAAATTCCAATGAAGGAACCTTGAATCTAGGTTAGAAACCTACTCTTTCTCTATTAGTAAGAAATCTTGAAATAATACATGCATGCATGTTGAAAGTGTTTGATGAAAATGTTTGATGAAAATATCTGATGACATTGGATACAATGACCTGATCTACAATAATGCGCTGATTGAAATCGAGGATGCCCTGCTCAAAATGGGTGGGGCAGCGTTGAACACATTCAGTTTGCCATCCTCACTACGACAGGATGTTAATATACTCGCACCAATGTTACTTCTGGAGTTGTCACATGAGGCTGATGGCCTTGCTGAGTACCTGAGAGTAAATGAACCGAAATTGCTCCCTGATCAGAGGCTGGCGTACGAAACTGTCATCGGTGCTGTTGAAAAACAAGCGGGCGGCATTTTTTTCCTTGATGCTCCTGGAGGTACCGGAAAATCCTTTGAAAACACAATTAATACTTGCTAAGATTCATCACAAGAAACAAATTGCGCTAACTGTTGCCTCCTCAGGAATCGCTGCTACGTTATTGCCGGGAGGTAGGACTGTGCACTCAGCATTCAAGCTGCCTTTGGATTTGGTGAGGGCTGAGGTTCCTACTTGCAACATTGGCAAAAATTCAAAGGAAGCTGAAGTTCTTAGACAGTACTGTCTCATTGTATAGGATGAATGCACAATGGCCAATAAGGGTGCCCTTGAGGCACTGGACCGGTCACTGAAAGATATCCGGGATTCTACAGCTTCTATGGGTGGTGTAACTCTATTGCCTTCAGGAGATTTAAGGCAAGCCCTTCCTGTCATCCCGAAAGGGAGCAGGGCTGATGAAGTGCGTGCATGCCTTAAGTCATCCATGTTGTGGCCCTGCAATGTCATTCTAAAATTAAATAATCACATCATCAAAATCTTGAGGGAACAAGATTAATTCAAAACCATGTGAATAGATAAGTATTCTGTATGCTAAAAGGGTTAATACTTTAGCATTTACACCAAATTTATACATTCCAAATATCCAACTTGCTTTATGTTCAAATCAATCAGATCTGACCTCTCACACCTACTCTACAATGTCATTCTAAAAATAAATCTAGAAGCGCAGGAGTGGCTGTGTGGTAAGTAGCTTGTTTACCAGCCACATGGTTCCGGGTTCAGTCCCACTGCGTGGCACCTTGGGCAAGTGTCTTCTACTATAGCCTCGGGCCGACCGAAGCCTTGTGAGTGGATTTGGTAGATGGAAACTGAAAGAAGCCCGTCGTATATATGTATATATATATATATATATATATGCATTTGTGTGTCTGTGTTTGTCCCCCTAGCATTGCTTGACAACCGATGCTGGTGTGTTTATGTCCCCGTTACTTAGCGGTTCAGCAAAAGAGACCGATAGAATAAGTACTGGGCTTACAAAAGAAAAAGTCCCGGGGTTGAGTTGCTCAATTAAAGGCGGTGCTCCAGCATGGCCGCAGTCAAATGACTGAAACAAGTTAAAGAGTAAAAGAGAGTAAGCTACAAAATAATGCATGGACACTAAACTCTGCTTGCGAAGACCTGTTGAGGCAAATGAAATTGAAATCAAATTCGATGACTGGCATCAGTGCTAGTGAAGCACTAAGAGCACCATCCGAGCATGATCGTTGCCAGAGCAACAAGCTGGCCTCCATGCCAATGGCACATAAAAAACACCATTCGAGTGTGATCGTTACCTGTGTCGCCTTACTGGCACTTGTGCTGGTGACACATGAAAAAACAATCGCTGGACTGGCTCCTGTGCGGGTGGCACAAAAAGCACCATTTGAGTATGGCTGTTGCCAGTACCACTAGACTGGCCCTCGTGCCGGTGGCACATAAAAGCACCTATGACACTCTTAAAGCGGTTGGCATTAGGAAGGGCATCAAGCTGTAGAAACTCTGCCAGATCAAATTGGGGCCTGGTGCAGCCATCTGGCTCTCCAGACCTGTCAAATCGTCCAACCCATGCTAGCATGGAAAGCGGACATTAAACGATGATGATGATGATGAATACTGCACAGAGCAAGACACTGCCTCACTCACACACATAGTGTTTCAATGCAGTCAGTACCACTTCCTATAGGCAATGGTTTGTCTGTTTTTCTTTCTGGAATGTGTTGGATGGCTGAGGACTAGCGAACCAGGCTCCAATCTGATGGCAGAGTTTCTACAGCTAGATGCCCTTCCTAACGCCAACCACTTCAAGAGTGTAGTGGGTACTTTTACGTGCCACCGGTACAAGGGCCAGTCAGGTGGTACTGACAATGGCCACGCTCAAATGGTGTTTTTTATGTGCCACCTGCACAGGAGCCAGTCTAGCAGCACTGGCAACGACCTTGCTTGAATGTTTTTTCACGTGCCAGTAAGGCGACGCTGGTAATGATCATGCTCGAAAGGTGCTTTTTATGTGCCGCCGGCACAGAAGCCAGTCTGCTGCTCTGGCAACGATCATGCTCGGATGGTGCTCTTAGCGCGCCACTAGCACTAAGAGTACTGTGTTTCCAAATATACCACTCTGAGAAGAATCTATAAATATGCTGTAAAATTCCTTGTATGAAAAATTATGCGTGGCTGTGTGGTAAGAAGCTAGCTTCCCATCCACATGGGTCCGTTTCAGTCCCACTGCGTGGCACCTTGGGTATCTTCTACTATAGCTTCGGGCTGACCAAAGCCTTGTAAGTGGATTTGGTAGGCGGAAACTGAAAGAAGCTTGGTATATGTGTATATATATATTCATGTGTGTGTGTTTGTTCTCCCTGCCATCACTTGACAAACAATGTTGGTGTATTTATGTCCCCCAAAACTTAGTGGTTCAGCAAAAGAGACGATTGATAAGTACTCGGCTTACAAAGAATAAGTCCTGGGGTTGATTTCTTCAACTAAAGGCAGTGCTCCAGTATGGTTGCAGTCAAATGACAAACGTGTAAAAGAATAAAAGTATACTGAACAGTACTAAATCCATCTGCAAGGGGTTAAATGATTATGATAATATTGCAAAGAATGTAGCATAGACTAATCCTATGACCCAGTCTTCAGAAATGAAGCAATATCTGTATATATGAAAGGCAGGATGTGTGTGTGTGTACGTGAATGTAATTTATACACATCCACAAATTAGCACGCATGTTGCTCCAATTTTAGGAGGACATTCGTCATGATCCTTGCTGTATTTTCGTCAACTTATTTTTACCAGTTGCACCAGCGAATAGCAGTAAAAATTAATTTTCAATCAAAACTTTTAACAATTTTCAAGTTGGAGAAGTCACCAGTTTGCAAACAGGAGTTAAGTCCCCTTCTAGCGACGAGTAAGTTTTTGCTGTTTTTATTCCATCAAAGAAAAAAGTGTTTTGTTGATATACGGGCAACACACACACACACGAACATGTATGAGTACAAAAAACATGTATACAACAGGTATACGTGCGTATGTGTGTGTGTTGCCCATATATCTCTCTCTATATAAACGGCAGTTTGTCTGTGCGTGTTTCTGTGTGTCTGTTTGCTTGTACCCTCACCCTGACCACGGCTTTCAACCGATTCTGATGAAACTTGACACACACATAGCCCAATGTCATAATTCAAAACTAACGCAGCGAAAATTTTGAAAAGTTCCCCAGTTCTGAAAAAAATCGATAAATTCGACATGGAGTCGAGAATCAGAAACACAAACCGCAAACTGTCTAGGGGACGCAACTCCACCTTTTTTACTAAAATAAAAATTTACCATCATTTTTTCCATGTTTTGCTATTTTTGGCTATAACTCTCTAAAAATGCTTATAGTTATTTCCCTTACAATCCTGAGCAACGCCGGGCGATACTGCTAGTATATATATATATGTGTGTGGAGACGTAATGGCCCAGTGGTTAGGGCAGCAGACT
Organism: Octopus sinensis; assembly: GCF_006345805.1. Classification (NCBI taxonomy): domain Eukaryota; kingdom Metazoa; phylum Mollusca; class Cephalopoda; order Octopoda; family Octopodidae; genus Octopus; species Octopus sinensis. Next base: position 20,829,917 of record NC_043022.1, read on the forward strand.
CACGGTTTCGATTCCCAGACCGGGCGTTGTGAGTGTTTATTGAGCGAAAACACCTAAAAGCTCCACGAGGCTCCGGCAGGGGGTGGTGGCGATCCCTGCTGTACTCTTTCGCCACAACTTTCTCTCTCTTTCTTATGCCGGCCTGCTCGCTTAGCCAGCAGGGTGGCGTTCTTTGAAGGCTAAAACAATGCAAAGCGCATTGTGACCAGCGATGTATAGCAACATCTGATAGCCTGGTTGGTCACGATGATCATGATAATATATATATATATATGTAAACCAATTTCAATGCATTTCACCCACATTTGACGTCAATGTTACTTAGTTTGATTTGAAATAAAGAACTTGATTCACTTAATAATCCTAACTTAATCCCGGTCAAAGTCGGGTTATACTGCTAGTTATACTGTTATATAAAGATTAATGAAAAACACAAAACACAAAGACAATTGAATTCCATAATTTTATTTACACAGGATAAAAAAGTATAATTCCAACTAATTATCTATCAGGAAACATGTCTTCAGTGCTGGTGCTGTTATCTCCTATGACTTCCAAACATACAGAAGCATATTCACTAAATATGGGTTCTTGCATGGCTGCTTCAATGGCATGGCTTATGTTATCTGATGAGTTTAGTCTAATAAGCATGTCCCGTAGATGCTGGTTGCTGAGAAGCTCATGTAGTTTCTTAGATGTGTCTGAAAAATAAAAGATATTGATTTTTAGCAACAATAGAGACATAGTTTTGTGGTCAAAAAGTTCATTTTGCAACAACGAGAAATGTGCCACCAGGAATTGAACACAGAACCTTATGATCATGAGCTGGATACCCTAGCCACTAAGCCATGCACCTTCACTGTGGAAGAGGAAGACCGAGGGAAACAGTGGAAGAAGTGAGGAAAGCTGATCGCAAGAGGCTGAACATCACAAAGAAATTTTGAGATTAAATCATTTTTCCTACCAATGGTAGAAGGCCTGAAAATTGGGGTTGAAAGGGTGGGGGTTAGTGAATTAAATAGGCCCCAGTGCTTGACTGATGCTTTATTTTATTGACCCCAAAAGGATAAAAAGCAAACTTGACCACAGTGGGATTTGAACTCAGAAATGTTATCAAGCATTCTGTCCAATGTTCTAATGATTCTGCCACCTTATTGAGATTAATTAATGGTTTCAAATTTTGGCACAAGGCCAGCAATTTTTTTTTGGTGGGGGGGGGGGATAAGTCAATTACATCAACCACGGTACTCAACTGGTACTTATTTTATCAACCCCCTAAAGAATAAAAAGCAATGTCGACCTTGGCAGAATTTGAACTCAGAACATGAAGTCAGATAAAGTGCCCCTAAGCATATTGCCCAGCATGCTACCCTCAATTAGCCACATGCACCACTGGTGGTTTATTGTAAATTTCACACAACCGCCATATGCACCACCAGTGGTACATTTTTATAATCTGAGTAAATATTTTATTCTCTATCTTTGACATGGTTTCAAGAATATTTAAAGAACATGAGTGCTAAATATGAAAGTTTAATCATAAAATATTGAAAACAATTATATCTCTCAATGACTGGCATCCGTGCTAGTGGAGCACTAAGAGAACCATATGAGTGAGATTAGGGCTAGAGCAACAAGCTGGCCTCCGAGCCGATACCAAGTTAAAAACGCCATTTGAGCATGATCGTTACCTGCGTTGCCTTACTGGCACTTGTGCTGGTGGCACGTAAAAAAAAACATTAAGTGAGGTTGTTGCCAGTGCTGCTGGACTGGCTCCTGCGCAGGTGGCACATAAAAAGCATCATTTGAGCGTGGCCGTTGCTAGTACCGCCGGACTGTCCCTCGTGCCAGTGGCATGTAAAAGCACTCACTACACTCTTGGAGTGGTTGGCATTAGGAAGGGCATCCAGCTGTAGAAACCCTGCCAGATCAGACTGGAGCCTGGTGCAGCCATCTAGTTCGCCAGTCCTCGGTCAAATCGTCCAACCCATGCTAGCATGGAAAGCGGACGTTAAACGATGATGATGATGATGATATGGAAAGTGACCACGTGAAATATGTGGCGTTACCAGTAAGTTCCAGAAATAGGCTGTGGCAGTTAATGTGTTAATCCTTTTGCATTTAAACCGACTGTGTCCGGCCAAAATATTCCGTTTTATGTTCAGATTGGCCGGATCTGACCTCTCGTACCTACCTAAAAAATCTCATTTAAAAAACATAGAATCGCATCATCAAAATCTCAAAGCTACAAGATAATACTCGGTTAATTCGAAGCATCTGAATAAATAAGCATTGCATTTGACAGAATAATTTGAATGCTAAAGGGTTAAAATAATAAAAACAACAAACCTAATTTCTTGAGCTGTGATGGTAACACTTGATCTTCTGTCATTTCAACATTTGTTAGATTATATTTACTGCTCTGTTCATCAGGATCATCTCTTCTGGAGTTAGCATTCGGTCGGTCACCATCAGCTAAACTAACATCTAATTGATCATCTCTATCTTTAACAGTCTTTCTTTGTTGAACTTCATCAGAATTTATTTCTTCTTCATCAGATAAACTAACAACCTTTTGCTGTTCGTCTGCATTCAATTTAACATCCGCTGACTTCCCCTTCTCTTCAGTAAGGCTGTTATTATTTCTTTCTTCATTTTCCAGAAAACTAACATTCGTTTTGGTTCTATTTTCACATTCATCAACATCCGCTTTCCCATCTTCCAAGCTTTTAACATTTATTAATCCACAATCAGTAGTACTGATATTCATTAGTCCATCATCAACCTCATCACAGTTTGTTTTTCCATTTTCACATTCTTTAACATTCATTTCTATGTCATCAGCTTTATTAACATTCATTTCTCCATTACCCTTCAAATTAACATTCTCCTGGATATCATCTTCCGGTAAACTATTGTTCCTTTCAATGTCTTCAGCAATATTACCATTTGTCTTCTTACTAATATCCACTTCTCTAGCTTCAGATATACTATCATTCACTATACCATTTTCAGATTCTTTGGCATTCCTCAGGATGCCTTCAGATTCATTAACAGTCATTTGGCTGTCCTCAGATTCTTTAGCAGTCATCAGGGAGTCTTCAACCTCTTTAGCAGTCTTCTGGAGGTCTTCAGGCTCTTTAGCAGTTACCTGGATCTCTTCATTTTTTTTAGTCATATCTTGGTTATCTTCAGATCCTTTAATTTCATTTTGTCCATTTTCTACGTAAAAGAGAAAATAAAATTTAAAACTAAATCAGTTACAGATTTTATATTTGGATAAAAATACAAAAGTCAATAACTAACAATAAATACAAAATCAAAAACGGCGGTGCATCAGCATGGCCGCAGCTCTGAGCTGAAACTAAAAAAAAAAAAAAACTAAAATGCTAATCAATAAAATCCTTGCAATAAATAAATTTATTACAATAGGCACAGGAGTGGCTGTGTGGTAAGTAGCTTGTTTACCAACCACATGGTTCCGGGTTCAGTCCCACTGCGTGGCACCTTGGGCAAGTGTCTTCTTCTATAGCCTTGGGCCGACCAAAGCCTTGTCAGTGGATTTGTAGGCGGAAACTGAAAGAAGCCCGTCGTATATATGTGTGTGCGTGTATGTTTGTGTGTCTGTGTTTGTCCCCCTAGCATTGTTTGACAACCAATGCTGGTGTGTTTATGTCCCCGTCACTTAGCAGTTCGGCAAAAGAGACTGATAGAATAAGTACTGGGCTTACAAAGAATAAGTCCCGGGGTCGATTTGCTCGACTAAAGGTGGTGCTCCAGCATGGCCGCAGTCAACTGACTGAAACAAGTAAAAGAGTAAAGAGAGGCATGGCTGTGTGAAGGTTCAGGCATGGGCGTGTGGCCAGAAGTTTGTTTCCCAACCACTTGGTTCCCGGTTCAGTTCCAGAGCATAGCACCTTGAGCAAATGTCTTTTCAATGCCTTGGGCTGGCCAAAATATTGCGAGTGAATCTGATAGACAGAAACTGAAAGAAGCCTGTTGTGTGTGTGTGTGTATGTGTGTGTGTAGGTGCAGGCGTAGCTGTGAGGTAAGAACTTTGCTTCCCAGCCACTAAGTTCCAGGTTCAGTCCCACTGCATGACACCATGGGCAAGTGTCGTTTATTATAGCCTTGGACCAACCAAAACCTTGTGAGTGGATTTGGTAGATGGAAACTGAAAGAAGCCCATCATATGCATGCGCAGGTGTGTGCATGTGTGTCTATGTTTGACAATTGATGTTGGTGTGTTTACATTCCCACGATTTAGCGGTTTGGCACAAGAGATCAACAGAATATGAACCGGGCTTATTAAAATAAGTACCGAGGTTGATAAGAGAGTACCCCAGCATGGCCACAGTCTAATGAATGAAACAAATAAAATATGAAAAACAATCAACAATAATAAAAAAAAGAATCCATTTCATCTGAACACAAAGATAAATTTTGTAAATAACCATCGTTTCATTGTTCATCATCATCATCTTCTTCGTTTAGCGTCCGCTTTCCATGCTAGCATGGGTTGGACGGTTCAACTGGGGTCTGGGAAGCCAGGAGGCTGCACCAGGCCCAGTCTGATCTGGCAATGTCTCTACGGCTGGATGCCCTTCCTAACGCCAACCACTCCGTGAGTGTAGCGGGTGCTTTTTACGTGCCACCAGCACAGCTGCCAGACGGGGCTGGCAAATGGCCACGGTCGGATGGTGCGTTTTATGTGCCACTGGCACGGGGGCCAGGCGAGGCTAGCAACGGCCACGATCGGATGGTGCTTTTTACGTGCCAGGTAAGGCTGGCAACGGCCACGATCGGATGGCTCGCTTATGTGCCACCAGCACGGAGGCGGAGCTGGCAACGGCCACGTTCGGATGGTTCGCTTACGTGCCACCAGCACTGGTATCACAGCTAAAATTTCCATTGATGTTGATCGATTTCGATTCTGATTCTCACTTGCCTCAACAGGTCTTCACAAGTAGAGTTTTGTGTCCCAAGAAGGAAAGGTATGCATAAGTGGACTGGCTACATCCCAGGTAGAGGCCATGGATTATGGTCTCACTTGTCCTGCCGGGTCTTCTCACGCACAGCATACTTCCAAAGGTCTCGGTCTCTAGTCATTTCACTCTTCCTCATTCACTCCAGTTGTCTGTTGTGGTGTGGTTTCTATAGCTGGATGGCCTTCTTTATGCCAACTACTTAACAGAGTGTGTTGGGTGATTTTTATATGCCACTGGCATGGGTGCCACCATCTTTTAATGTTTGTCTTCCATGCTGGCATGGGTTGGATGGTTTGACAGGAGATGACAAGCTGAAGGGCTGTTCAGGTTCCATGTCTGTTTTGGCATGGTTTCTATGGCTAGATGAGAACCCTTGATTTAAACTGATTATACCCGGACCAAATATTCTGTTTTTATCTTCAAACCAGCCACGTCTGGCCTCTCACACCTACCCTACAATGTCATTGTAAAAATAAACAATCACATCATCAAAAAAGTTCTGTTTTTGCTCCATTCCACTGACAATGATGATGGTGATGACAAAGGTTTACTACATTTAACAAAATCAGACATAATAACACCAAGTTCAAGATATGCAAATTTTAAAACATAAACACAAACAACTCTACCTTGTGAAGTCACACCAGAATTCTCTTTCAATTTTGAAGCACAAGATTCTGTAAAAGATAAAAAATGAAAAATTTAGCAGGCATGGTTGTGTGGTAAGAAGCTTGCTTCCAAAGGCGGCGAGCTGGCAGAAGCATTAGCACACCGGGCAAAATGCTTACGGTATTTCGTCTGCCATTACATTCTGAGTTCAAATTCCGCTGAGGTCGACTTTGCCTTTCATCCTTTCAGGGTTGATAAAGGAAACACACCAGCATTGGTTGTCAAGCGATGCTGGGGGACAAACACAGCCACACAAACATACACACACACACACACACATATATATATACATATATATGACGTCTACTTTCAGTTTCTGTCTACCAGATCCACTCGCAAGGCTTTGGTCAGCCCGAGGCATTAGTAGAAGACACTTGCCCATGGTGTGCCACGCAGTGGGACTGAACCCGGAACCATGTGATTTGTAAACAAGCTACTTACCACACAGCCACTGAGATAGAAGAGTCCCGGACGGAGGGACAGACAGAATTTCATGTTTATTATTATAAGATATAATGCTTCATTTACAATTTATCTAATGTTTCAGCTGTTAGCAGTGAGAAGCTTTACATACCTATGGTGTGTGTTTACAGAATTAAGTGTTTTATAGATACAATACAATGGGAGAAATGGAAAAAACAAAAAGATGTTGTGAGTTTATTGAAATGTTATGTTTTAGTGTGAAGGCGCATGGCTCAGTGGTTAGAGCATCGAGCTTACGATCATGAGGTTGTGAGCTCGAATCCCGGACTGGGCTGCGTATTGTGTTCTTGAGCAATACACTTTATTTCACATTGCTCCAGTTCACTCAGCTGTAAAATTGAGTTGTGATGTCACAGGTGCCAAGCTGTATCGGCCCCTTTGCCTTTCTCTAGGATAACACTGGTGGCATAGAGAGGGGAAGCCGGTATGCATGAGCAACTGCTGGTCTTCCATAAACAACTTTGCCCAGACTTGTGCCTGGAAGGGTTACTTTCTAAATGCAATCCCATGGTCAGTCATGACCAAAGTGGGTCTCAGCATATATATATATATATAGGTTGTGAGTTCGAATCCCGAACCGGGCTGCATGTTGTGTTCTTGAGCAAGACACTTTATTTCACGTTGCTCCAGTTCACTCAGCTGTAGAAATGAGTTGCGACGTCACAGGTGCCAAGCTGTATTGGCCCCTTTGTCTTTCCTTTGGATAACACTGGTGGCATAGAGAGGAGAGGTTGGTATGCATGGGCGACTGCTGGTCTTCCATAATCAACCTTGCCCGGACTTGTGCCTGGGAGGGTAACTTTCTAGGTGCAATCCCACGGCCTGTATCATGACCAAAGGGGGTCTCAGAATATATTTTAATATGAATTAAACCCAAACAAGAAGAGAAACACAACTAACCTGGTAGAGAGAAGTGAATCTTATAACAGCCCAGGGAACAACTGAAATGGAAAGAAATTGAAGATTTTGAAAATAACAGTGATGATGAATACATGTTAGGCAAGACATATAAATAAGAGGAACAGTAAGGCATTGAGATATATGTACATGCATGTGTGTGTGCTAGTGCCACATAAAAAGCACTGAGTCCATGCTGCAGAGGGGTTGGTGTTAGGAAGGGCAACCAGCTGTAAAAACCTTGCCAAAACAGACAGAGTAGCATAGGGTAATTTTCCTAACTGACCATCTCCTGTGAACCATCCTACCTATGCATGCATGGAAGATGGACATTAAATGATGATGATGATATCGTTGCTGTTATGTTAAACTGTTGTATGTCCAAATGCCTTTTTTTCCAATATTTAATTTCGCTTGCAATAGCCAGTTCTTTTGGTTAAACTATTGTATCCCCAGCGGCTTCAGATGCCAAGCACCCACTACACTCATGGAGTGGTTGGCGTTAGGAAGGGCATCCAGCCGTAGAAACATTGCCAGATCAGACTGGGCCTGGTGCAGCCTTCTGGCTTCCCAGACCCCAGTTGCACCGTCCAACCCAAGCCAGCATGGAAAGCGGACGCTAAACGATGATGATGATGATGTAGTACAACAGTTTAGCATTTTTCTAAAAGTGTAGCAAGTCCCATGGTGATGATGATGACGATGAGAAACAACTACAGGAAACAAGAAATTAAAGGTAACTCACTATCTGATCAAACACTTAGGACATTTATAAATGCTGATCTCCTTCAAACAGGATTCACACTTATTTGGCTTCTTTGTAAGTTTCCTCATTTTTGGAGCATCTAAAAAACAGGGAAAAAAAAAAAGAATGAAATAATAAAGTCAGTATTACAAATAGTTTATCTCTCACCCACTCATCATACATACATATAAATACATATATAGGTGCAGGAGTGGCTGTGTGGTAAGTAGCTTGCTAACCAACCACATGGTTCCGGGTTCAGTCCCACTGCATGGCATCTTGAGCAAGTGTCTTCTGCTATAGCCCCGGGCCGACCAATGCCTTGTGAGTGGATTTGGTAGACGGAAACTGAAAGAAGCCCGTCGTATATATGTATATATATATGTGTGTGTGTGTGTATTTGTGTGTCTGTGTTTGTCCCCCAAGCATTGCTTGACAACCAATGCAGGTGCGTTTACGTCCCCGTCACTTAGCGGTTCGGCAAAAGAGACCGATAGAATAAGTAGTGGGCTTACAAAGAATAAGTCCCGGGGTCGATTTGCTCGACTAAAGGCGGTGCTCCAGCATGGCCGCAGTCAAATGACTGAAGCAAGTAAAAGAGAATATACATATATATAAATAAGTAATTAGTAATGGATTTCTCCGAATGTTTACTGGTCTGTTTACAGTTAGGTATTCAAAAGTTAGTATATAAATCCAATAATAATTCTCATATGATAAAGATATTAGTGAAAATCTTGAAGAAACTGCACTGGTATTATAGTAGGGTGGTAACTTCAATGGTTACTAATCAATGGAATAGATACGTGTATGTCTATTTGAAGCAGTATATATATATATATATATATATATACACACACATATATATACATATACACATATAACGGAATTGTAGGTAACGTTAATGCTACTTCATAATAATCATTATTATTATAATTATCATTATATATATATATATTTTCGACCTCGTGTGTACCGTTGGCGATTTTTTTCCTCTGTCTTCCCTTCTCGGGATCTTTCCTTCTCCTAGGTTTCCAACGAAGAGCTCCGCTCGAAACATTAAACCCTCCTTCTTCCCTTCTTTCCTGAGCGTCCAATAATACTATATTTGTTCCACGTCCTCGTGTTGTTGTGTTTTTTTGTTTTCTTGCTTGGATTAACTATATATATATATATATACACATATGAGAGGGATGACCACTATGTGGACAACCCGTATGCTAGAAGTAGATCCACTAAGACCACAGCAGATCTACTTCTAGCATAAGGGTTGTCCACATAGTGGTCATACTTCTCATATGTATATAACACAATTTACTGAGCCTTTAGATTTTATATTCTAGACCACAGGTGTAAAATTGATGTTAATTAAATTAATATCCAATTTCTCACCCTCATTTTAAATTTATATATATTAATATTAGAGAATTTATTTCCAAGTCCACAGTGGTACTAAAACGAATTTCCCACTGTATTATATATATATATATATATATATATATATATATATAAAGGGGTAAAGACCCCCTTCGGTCATGAATGACCATGGGATTGCACCTAGAAAGTTACCCTCCTAGACACAAGTCCGGGCAAGGTTGTTTATGGAAGACCAGCAGTCGCCCATGCATACCAGCCTCCCCTCTCCACGCCACCAGTGTTTATCCAAGGGAAAGACAAAGGTCGATACAGCATGGCACCAGTGACGTCGCAACTCATTTCTACAGCTGAGTGAACTGGAGCAACGTGAAATAAAGTGCCTTGCTCAAGAACACAACACACGCCTTCATATATATGTATATATATATATATATATATATATATATATATATATGTATAGATAGATAGGTTTAAGAGACAGAACCACCTACAAGCAACTCAATCAACATTGAGCGACATTATCTGTGATAGAGATATATAAGATTATATATTATCAACTTAATACCTGCAATTACTATTCTGAATCATACACATTAGATAGACTACGTGCGTTTCATGACAATATATCTATCGATATTGCTAACATAGGTCTCGGAATTCAATACTATTCAGACATTCTTTATAAGCCTAGCACTTATTCTATCAATCTCTTTTGCCAAACCGCAAAGTTACTAGGATGTAAACACACCAACAATGGTGGGCGGACAAACACAAACACACAAATACATCCATATATATATATATATATATATATATATATACATACACAGACACACGATGGCTTCTTTCAGTTTCCATCTTCCACATCCACTCACAAGTCTTTGGTCAGCCCAAGGCTATAGTAGAAGACACTTGCCCAAGGTGCCATGCAGTAGGACTGAACCTGGAGTCATGTGGTTGGAAAGCAAGCTTTTTACCATACAGCCACGCCTGTGTGTCTGTATATGTATATATTTTTATATATATATATATATATATATATATATATATATATTATATACACACATATACATATATATAAACACACATATATATATACACATATATATAAGATATATACATACATATGTATACATCATCATCATCATCATCATTTAGCGTCCGTTTTCCATGCAGCATGGGTTGGACGGTTCTACTGGGGTCTGTGAAGCCAGAAGGCTTCATCAGCCCAGTCAAATCTGGCAGTGTTTCTACGGCTGGATGCCCTTCCTAACGCCAACCACTCCGTGAGTGTAGTGGGTGCTTTTTATGTGCCACCCGCACTGGTGCCAGACAGAGCTGGCAAACGGCCACGAACGGATGGTGCTTTTTATGTGCCACCTGCACGGGGCCAGGCGAGGCTGGCAACGGACACGAAACGGGGCGGTGCTGGCAACGGTCGCGAAACGGAAAGTTCTTACATGCCACCGGCACTGGTAACACATCTGCAATTTCCATTGATCAATTTCGATTCTGATCCTCACTTGCCTCAATGGGTCTTCACAAGCAGAGTTCGACACTGGTAACACATCTGCAATTTCCATTGATCGATTTCCATTGATCGATTTCGATTCTGATCCTCACTTGCCTCAATGGGTCTTCACAAGCAGAGTTTCGGCACTGGTAGCACATCCGCAATTTCCATTGATCGATTTCGATTCTGATCCTCACTTGCCTCAACACGTCTTCACAAGTAGAGTTTTGTGTCAAGAAGGGAAGGTATGCATACGTAGGCTGGCTCCATCCCATGTAGAAGGCCACGGGTTGTGGACTCATATACATATATATATATATATATATATACATATATATATACATACATATATATACATACATATATATACATACACATTTATACATACACATATATACATACACATATATACATACACATACATATATATATAATCTAATATAGACAGCAGTGTGCAATGTGTTACCAAAACTATAATTGCCACTAAATATAACTAGGGTGTTAGAACACCTACACTGCTAAAAATAAGAGCTATACATATATATACAAAATAAGAAAATGGAGAAATACACCTTAATCAATAATCAACTACCAGATAATACCCATTCACATAATTTATTAACCAACTACATATGAACATCAAAATCAAACATAATAGTACAGAACAAAACAGTGCATATCAATGAGTAATATGATACAAATAGATGATTGTGTGTGTGTGTGTGTGTGTGTTTGTCCACCCACCAACGTTTGACAACCGGTGTTGGTGTGTTTATCTCCCCATAACTTGGTTCGACAAAGGAGACCAATAGAATAAGCACCAGGCTTACAAGGAATAAGTCATGGGGGTTGATATTTGCTCAACTAAAAGCGGTGCTCCAGCATGGCCGCCGTCAAATAAAAAGAATGGAAGAAGAATATATATATGCACTTGATATGTTCAATTAATCAGTCCTCACAGTTTTTACTTTCTTTGTACAAAATTCTTCAAGGCAACAAAGAGGAATCTATTGCCAATAAATTTTGAATCCATTCTCTCAATCGTTTTCATGCCATTGTTCAGACGTGGCACAGCTTGGCGAAAATTACTGCTATAATTAGTTGGTGTTACCATGCGTAGACTTAGCAGCAGTCAGTTTCTGCTTATAAATGAAACCATTTCTCATCTAAAGTTAGAAAGTGTTCTTTGTGACCTATATAATGTTAGACCTGAACTTTATCACCTTCTGTTAACTATCTCAAATGGTTATATCACCACCACCACCACCACCACCACCACTGCCATCATCATCATCATCATCTATGGCAGACGAAAACTGAAAAGAACCTGTTGTGTGTGTGTGTCATCATCATCATTTAATGTCTGTTTTCCATGCTGGCATGGGTTGGATGGTTTGACAGGAGCTGATCAGCTGAAGGGCTGTTTAGGCTCCCTGTCTGTTTTGGCGTGGTCTCTACAGCTGGATGCCCTTCCTAGTGCTAACCATTTTACAGAGTGCACTGGGTGCTTTTTGAGTGGCACCAGCACTCACAAGCCTGCAAGATGCTCAGCTGGAAGGAGTCGCAAGGGATGAGCCTGTATGCAAAGGGCAACCACACTTTTACTTAGTTTGATGTGTTTTTTTAAGCACATAAATAATACACAGGGGTGGATGTATGGTAAGAAGCTTGCTTCTCAACCATATGGTCCAGGGTTCAGTCCCACTGCATGACACCTTCGGCAAGTGTCTTCCACTATAAGCCTCAGGACAACCAAGGTTTTGTCAGTCGATTTGGTAGACAGAAACTGAAAGAAGCCTATTGTATATATGCATACATGTGTATACACAGATATATATATATTAGTGACCCCCTTCAGTTATGAATGACCATGGAACTGAACCTAGAAAGTCACCCTTTAAAGCACAAGTCTGGGCAAGGTTTAAGGAAAACCAGCAGTCGCCCATGCATACCAGCCTTCTCTCTCCACGCTATTGATGCTATCCAAGGGAATGGCAAAGGCCGATACAGCTTGGCACCAATGACATCGCAAGAAAAAAGAAATCCTTCCCCCACCCCCACCTCTAACCCCACAATCTTTTATTCATACGAACGTGACTGATATGAAATATGTTATAAATAACAGTGACAAACTTAATAGAGACCGCAGGAAATTGTTGTTGACAAACAACAGCAGTAATTGTATTCACCTCAACAGATGTCATTGATTGGTTGAAATTGCCGAAATGCAAGAAATTTAACAAGAAATAGCTTACAAACTACAGAATTTTCTCAAGAAAGCCAAGAGAAAAAGATGTTTTATGTAACACATTCGACCAGTATACGAAGTTTAAAAGTGTTTAGTTACAAAGAAATTATTTTTTAAATCTGCCGGTCAAAGTGAAAAGATCCCTTCTCTGTCTCTCTCTAACCTTTCATCATCTGACACAAGTTCTCCACCTCAAATGCCCACACCCTTCTCAAAATCCTTTATCGTGTGAGTTACTTGATGCCCCTGCCAGTGTTGGTGCCACGTAAAAATCATCCAGTCCACACTGAAAAGCAGTTGGCATTTGTAAGGGCATTCAGCTGTAAAAATCTTGCCAAAAATAACTTCGCCAACACTAGTGCCACGTGAAAAGCACAGAGTCCACTTTGCAGAGTGGTTGATGTTAGGAAGGGCATCCAGCCGTAAAAATTCTGCCAAAACAGATACAGTAGCCTGGGGTAGTCTTCTGCCTGGCCGACTCCTGTCAATCATCCTACCCATGCATGCATGGAAGACAGACATTAAACGATGATGATGATGACAATGATGGTGTATAGGTTGGTCAGGACATCTAGGTCCCAAGTCCTTCTAGGCAAAGAACATGTCTCAGGCGGAGATAAAGAATCCATGCACCACCCGTTTTCGGCGTAACAAAAACCCTAACCAGCGGGTGCACGTATTCTTTACCTTCGCCCATGTCTCATCCAAATGTATGTGAGTGTGTGGTATACAGTCTGCAGTGGAAGGGCCCCGAAACAGCTTCACCACCTGATAAAACATCAACTCCTACATTTGGAGGTGGAGAACAACAACACTCAGCGCACAAGTGTTTGTATGTGGCTATAGAGACGTCTCGCGTATATAAACACGTCATCAGTTTTGAAACACGTGTATTTGTATAAACACCGAAGATGTGTGAGAATGCAGAAAAGTCCTGTGTTTAAACACACATGTCATCGCTATATTCGTCAAATACACGTAAGTATATACATGTTCATATACACATATGTTTGGTTATAGACCGTAAACAAAACACAAATACCATACTACTAGAAGTATCGCCCGGCGTTGCTCGGGTTTGTTTCGACCCTTTAGAATTGGAATTTTTGAAAAGTAAAAGTTTTGCATTATGTAGCTTGTTATTCTCTTTAAGTGAACATTTTTCTGGTTGAAATACACCGAAAAATGGTGATACAGCAGTTAAAAAATTGTAAAAATAGGGATTTTCATAGAAAAAAAGCACCTTTTTGGTGTAAATAATTTTTGGTCTTAACATGGTCTGATTTGAATTTTTTTCTTCTACGGAAGGAAGAGCAAGCCTTCTTCTATCATACTCTCAATTTTGGTCAACTTGCGCCGCAGGGTCTCGGAGGAGATAGTGTTAGTTGAAGGCTACCAAACCTGCCATACACAGACAACTTCAGCTTTATATATAGAGAGATTCGTGACAGCTATTCCGAAAGTCCGCTTATATAAACACACCCATACACAGGGGATGCGTCGAATTAGCGGTCCTTCGAGCGTCGGTAGAATATTTCGCAGTATTTATTCCACCTCTTTGCCTTTCTAGTTAGTCCTCGAAGCAATTCTCCACCTATTCCTTCTTCTCTCTCTCTCTCTGGGCAGACCTGCTGATGGACTGGTCCTCACTTGATCTAAAAATGCCCAAGATACGCCGTGTGTCAGGACAGCATCTCCTATGACTCCGTCAGAAGTTGAGGGCCCAAGGCAAAGACACAAGCACACACATATATCCATACGGACTGCGTGTGTGCGTAAACGTGCGCGTGAGTTGTTATAGAAACGCCCAATGTGTAAATATGTCGTCAATACACAGGTGTGTATACATCGAAGACAGGAAGGAAAACCCGACATGTCGTGCATGCATATGCATCACACACACACACAAGTCTAGTTCATTTAACTTTTTTACCCTTTCATTTATTTAATCGCCAATCAAGAACAATAGAAAAATGGCGAGCAAAAATCAACGCCGAGATCGAAAAAGCAAAAACGTTGCTGTATTTATGGCTGGAATGGTTACAGTTATAATCATGTTGGTAAAAATTCTGCCCAAACAGATACAGTAGCCTGGGGTAGTCTTCTGCCTGGCCGACTCCTGTCAACCATCCTACAAGAATAAAAGCGGTAAAAAGCGATCTGCCAGTGTGGGTCAAATCGTGGTGGTCACCAATGGACAGCTGATGAAGAAAACTTTCCGTAACGTAATTGAAATATTAATAAGTTTCAACAACAATCATCCATCCATCTATCTCCTATACCCACTATTTCTGAGGTCATGGGGGCAGAGTCCTTAGGTACCTTCTCCATGGGCCCCTATTAGAAGCATCCGTAATTACACTTTCCGATACGATTCCCAAACATGACTAAAAGAAATTATAGATATCCAATCTTCCTGGTTTTGGTCTAGTCCTGGGTCACCTGCCGGTTACTTCGGTTAATTCGTCTTACGATTCTTTCCTGTTTTCGGAAAATTTTAGTGAATTTTTGTTCTACATGTGGGAATTCATACGATTATTAAAAAAAAAAAAAATTAGCATCTAATTTTTTAAATCCTCCATCCAATAAATCCGAAAATCTCTACTCCTTTTCCATTTTTTTTTAATATCAGAGTTTAAAATACGGACTGTCCGAACTTTTTTGTTTAAATCCGAGCAAAGGAGCACCCTTGGGTACATCATTATTCCATCAAATATGTTTATTAGGTGAAAAATATCGAAAAACATCAATGTGGTTCAGTCCCACTGCGTGACATCTTGGGCAAGTGTCTTCTGCTATAGCCCCGGGCCGACCAATGCCTTGTGAGTGAATTTGGTAGACGGAAACTGAAAGAAGCCTGTCGTATATATGTATATATATATGTGTGTGTGTGTCTCTGTTTGTCCCCCTAGCATTGCTTGACAACCGATGCTGGTGTGTTTACGTCCCCGTTACTTGGCGGTTCGGCAAAAGAGACCGATAGAATAAGTACTGGGCTTACAAAGAATAAGTCCCAGGGTTGATTTGATCGACTAAAGGCGGTGCTCCAGCATGGCCGCAGTCAATTGATTGAAACAAGTAAAAGAGTAAAAGAGTGTCAGAATGACAAAGAGAGGGGACAGTATCAGGTGGTCATGAGATTTGCTAAAAATAACAGCTAAATCCCCCATAAATCACACATTTTCTTTTTGTATAATCGTATGTATTCCCGTGTGTAGAATACAACTTCGCAAACATTTTCTGAAAATCATAAAAACTAAAAAAAGTTATGAAGGGTTCTATGGGGTGATTAAACCAGAACTCCGCCCGGTTTTCTGCTCACATGGTTTTTGTTTTTAAGTTGTGTTTACAAAAAGATGCATTAAATGACAGATTATAACAAAGAATACAAGCAAAATATATAAAGGAAAGGTCAAAAGACATGTTATATAATGACAGTTATGTCGAAATACGTTATAATATAAATAATTTAAAGCATTAAGGTCAGGCTGAAAATAATTTAAGAATTTCTTACACATGTTGACGGCTGACAGACAGGAAGTCAAGCTCTTGATCGGAAGTTAATAACATTAATCTCCTGCAGAAAATGAGTAAAGACCTCGTAGTTGGGCTAAAATAATCAGTTACGATTGGCCGTGCTGAGACTACCACGAAGGATTTGGGTCGAACAAATTTACCCCGATACTTTTTTTTTAAAGCCTGCTACTTATTCTATCGGTTTCTTGGGCCGAACAGCTACGTTATGCTGGGGGACGTAAACAAACAAACACCTATTTTCAAGCAGGATCTTTTCGGTTTGAACGGCAGTTTTTTCAAGCGGTGTCATATAAAATTGTTCCCCATAATTATGACCCTAGTATCGATCTATTATTGCATTTCAACCTGTTTTAGGGTTAGGTGTGAGGGGAAGGAGATCTTTTTTTCTTCAGAAATTTAAATAAACCCAATCTGTTTCTTAAACTAAGGACATATTCATACGGCACAGAATGTTTTCACCTCAATAGATGTCATTGATTGGTTGAAATTGCAGAAATTGAAAAAAGAAATCCAATAAATATATTACAAACTATAAAATTTTCTCAATAAAACCAAGAGAAAAAATGTTTTATAAACACATTCTACCAGTATACGAAGTTTAAAAGTATTTAGTTATGTGGAAATTATTTTTAAAAAATGCCGTTCAAACCGAAAAGATCCCTATCGGCTTCTTGGGCCGAACAGCTGCGTTATGCTGGGGGACGTAAACAAACTAACACCTATTTTCAAACAGTGCTGGGGGAGAAACATGATGACACAAGCACATAAATACATACAGATATAGACACACACACACACATCCTCCTCATCATCATCGTTTAACATCCGCTTTCCATGCTAGCATGGGTTGGACGATTTGACTGAGGACTAGCGAACCAGATGGCTGCACCAGGCTCCAGTCTCAATCTGGCAGAAATTCTACAGTTGGATGCCCTTCCTAATGCCAACCACTCTGAGAGTGTAGTGAGTGCTTTTACGTGCCACCAGCACGAGGGCCAGTCAGGCGGTACTGGCGAGCTGGCAGAAACATTAGCATGCCGGGCGAAATGCTTTGCAGTATTTCGTCTGTTGTTATATTGTGAGTTCAAATTCCGCCACGGTCGACTTTACCTTTCATCCTTTCGGGGTCGATAAATTAAGTGCCAGTTATGCACTGGGGTCGATGTAATCAACTTAATACTTATGTCTGTCCTTGTTTGTCCCTTCTATGTTTAGCCCCTTGTGGGTAGTAAAGAAATAGGTACTGGCAACGGCCATGCTCAAATAGTGTTTTTTACGTGCCACCTGCAGAGGAGCCAGTCCAACGGCACTGCCAACGACCTCGCTTGAATGTTTACCCACGAACCACCAGCACAAGTGCCAGTAAGGCAACGCTGGTAACAATCACGCTCGAATGGTGGTTTTTACATGCCACCAGCATGACGTGCCACATTTACATACAAACATACACAGGATCTATGTATATATATATATATACTAGGATCTATGTATATATATATACTAGCATGGAAAGCGGACGTTAAACGATGATGATGATGATATATATATATAGGCGCAGGAGTGGCTGTGTGGTAAGTAGCTTGTTTACCAACCACATGGTTCCGGGTTCAGTCTCACTGCGTGGCACCTTGGGCAAGTGTCTTCTACTATAGCCTTGGGCTGACCAAAGCCTTGTGAGTGGATTTGGTAGACGGAAACTGAAAGAAGCCCGTCGTATATATGTATACATATGCGTGTGTGTGTTTGTGTGTCTGTGTTTGTCCCCCTAGCATTGCTTGACAACCGATGCTGGTGTGTAAGTACTGGGCTTACAAAAGAATAAGTCCCGGGGTCGAGTTGCTCGATTAAAGGCGGCGCTCCAGCACGGCCGCAGTCAAATGACTGAAACAAGTAAAAGAGTAAAAGAGACAGAATATATAGGTGAGGGAAAGCAGACGTTAAATGATGATGAAGATGATGATGATTGTTAAAGGTGGGTGAACTGGCAAAACTGTTGGCATACCAAACAAAATACTTAGGGGTATTTCATCCATTATTATGTTCTGGGTTCAAATTCTGTTATGGCCATTACTGTCTCAAGTTTTAGGTCTCATAGGGTCAGTTACCTAGTTTCCATAATGTATAAGCGGCCAAAATCACATTTTCCTTGAACAGGACACCATTCCGTTGCAGAGTTACCTATTTACAGCTGAGTGGACTGGGCTAATGGGAAATTAAGTGTTTTGCACAAGAATACAATGCACTGCCCAGTCCAGGAATTGAAACCATGGTCCAAAAGGATGGAGGGCAAAGTCAACCTCAGTACGGTTTGAACTCAGAGCTCAAAGGGTCAGGAAAAAAAATACTACAAAGCATTCTGCTCTAACAACCCTGCCAGTCCCTCTGGTAAGGCTAGTAGATTAGAATCTTCTTCTTCTCCTCCTCCTCCTCCTCCTTCTTCTTCTTCTCCTCTCCTTCTTCTTCTTCTCCTCTTCTTCTTCTTCGTCTTCTTCTCCTCCTCCTCCTTCTTCTTCTTTTCCTTCTTCTCCTCCTCCTTCTCCTCCTCCTCCTCCTCCTCCTCCTTCTTCTTTTCCTTCTTCTTCTCCTCCTCCTCCTCCTTCTTCTCCTCCTCCTTCTTCTTCTTTTCCTTCTCCTCCTCCTCCTCCTTCTTTTCCTTCTTCTCCTCCTCCTTCTTCTTTTCCTTCTTCTTCTCCTCTCCTCCTCCTCCTTCAAAACCACCATTGTTCGCTTTACCTTCCCATCCACAACAGACACCAGCATCTCCTCTGCCTCCTCCCCCCTCCCTTCATCATTGTTCATGATTAAAGTCTTTTTCCTGCTGATATGAGTTGGACTCAAATTAAAAATACAAACTGGAACATGTCATGGTTTATACATTGAACTCACAACCTCGAGTTGACCTCTCAGACAGATGAGCCAAATATTATCATCATCATCATACTCTCTCTACTCTTTTACTTGTTTCAGTCATTTGACTGTGGCCATGTTGGAGCACCACCTTTAATCGAGCAACTCAACCCCGGGACTTATTCTTTGTAAGCCCAGTACTTATTCTATCGGTCTCCTTTGCCGAACAGCAGTTTTGGGAGAGGAGTTAAGTTGATGTCTTTGACCCCAATACTCAGCTGGTACTTATTTTATGGACTCTGAAAGGATGACAGGTAAAGTCGACCTCAGTAGAATTTGAACTCAGATTGTAAAAATGGATGAAATGCTGTGAAGCTTTTTGCCTAGAGGGCTAATGACTCTGCATGTTTGCTGCCTTAAAATGGTAAATAATATTGATTTCAAATTTTGGCACAAGGCCAGCAATTTCGGGGAGGGGATAAGTCAATAACATCAACCTCAGTGCTCAACTGGTACTTATTTTACTGGCCCTGGAAGGATGAAAGATAAGTCGACCTCAGCAGAATTTGAATTCAGAATCTGTCAGCTCACTGCTTTAGTAATAATAATAATAATAATAATAATAATAGTAATAATCCTTTATACTATAGGCAAAGATTTTGTAGGGATTTTGTTCCCTTGTCATAAGCATCCTGTCCCTGCCATAGGCCTCCTAACCCTAGTATAGGCATCCTACCCCTACAACAAGTATTCTACCCCTAGCATAAGTATCTTGCTTGGTGATGAACATCCTACCCCTGTGATAAGAACCCTACCCTACCCCTGCAATAAGCATCCTAACCCTGGTTAGTGAAAGAGTGAAGATAACATAGGTTCAAAAGGACCCTTTAGTTATGTCCTAACTTGGACCTGACAGCGTTTCTTGGACTTGGGTGACAAAAAAAAAAGGCGGGGTTCATTCAGTACACTTGCACTTAAGTGGCTGTCGTTAGGAAATTTATCCTGATACAGAAAACAAAAGAAAAATAGAACATATGAATGAAACTTGATCAATCATTCTGCTTAGAGGACAGTAATTCTGAATAAGAACTGACTCAGATGGTGTTGACTCATCTGACTCATGCCGGCATGGAAAAGTGGATGTAAATATAATGTTGATGATGAAGAATGATGATATCTTTCATGTTAGCACAGCTATCTCATTGAAATTAATATATTACATCATATAAAGGTGGCGAGCTGGCAGAATCGTTAGCATGCTGGGCAAAATGCTTAGCAGTATTTTATCTGTCTTTACATTCTGGGTTCATATCCTGCCAAAGTCAACTTTGCCTTTCATCTTTTCAAGGTTGATAAAATAAGTACTAGCTGAACACTGGGGTTAATGTAATTGACTTACCCCTCCCCTAAAATTGCTGGCCTTGTACCAAAATTTGAAGCCACAATTAATATTCACTAATATTAAATATTCACTATTAATCCACAATTAATATTCACTAACGTGCTGGTGGCACGTAAAAAGCACCATCCGATCATGGCTGTTTGCCAGCCCCGCCTGGCCTCCGTGCCGGTGGCACGTAAAAAGCACCATCCGATCATGGCTGTTTGCCAGCCTCGTCTGGCACCTGTGCCGGTGGCACGAAAAAAGCACCCACTTCATTCATGGAGTGGCTGGCGTTAGGAAGGGCATCCAGCCGTAGAAACATTGCCAGATTAGACTGGGCCTGGTGCAGCCTTCCGGCTTCCAGACCCCAGTTGCACCGTCCAACCCATGCCAGCATGGAAAGCGGACGCTAAACGATGATGATGATGATGATTAAAGGTGGAAAGCTGACGGAGCCATTAACATGCTGTACAAAATGCTTGGCGGCATTTCCTGTCTTAATGCTCTGAGTTCAACTTCCTGCTGAGTCTGACTTTGCCTTTCATCCTTTCGAGGTCAATAAAATATATACCAGTTGAACACTAGGGTCGATGTAATCAACTTACCCTCTCCCCGGAATTTGCTGGCCTTGTGCCAAATTTCAGAAGCAATATTTACTAACATTGGCAATTTTCCCCACACTGATTCAGGTGTGAAGGAGTACAAAATTTCTAATGGCTTACATCTGTTAATTGAAATGGGAACAGCAGAAGTGTATATGGTTTCACTTTAATTAGCAGGTATTATAAGTAATGCACCTATATTTGTCACAGGAAGAAAATATTTTGTATACATTAATTAAAAAGTTATAGAGAACATTGAATGCTCATTACATGCCTTTTTTTTTTTTACCTTTTTTACTTGTTTCAGTCATTAGACTGTGGCCATGCTGGGGCACCACCTTAATGCATTTTTAGCGGAATGAATTGACCCCAGAACTTAATTTCTTTGCTAAAATTGATACTTATTCTGTTAGTCCCTCTTCTTAAACAAGTAAATTTCAAAAAGCAAAGCTGTAAGAACTGGCTTTTTTTTTAAAGAAAAAGATAAAAGAAAAATTGTTTATTTCTTCAATTTTGTTTCTTATTTGTTTCAGTCGTTTGACTGTGGCCATGCTGGAGCACTGCCTTTTAGTCGAAGAAATTGATCACAGGACTTATTCTTTGTAAGCCTAGTACTTACACTATCGGTCTTTTTTGCTGAACTGCTAATTTACAGGGATGTAAACACACCGACATCAGTTGTCAAGCGATGGTGGGAGGACAAACACAGGCACTCACACACACACATACAAATATATACATATATATATGACGAGCTTCTTTCAGTTTCCATCTACCAAATCTACTCATAAGATTTTGGTCAGCCTGAGGCTATAGTAGAAGATACTTGCTCAAGGTGCCATGCAGTGGGACTGAACCAGCAACCATGTGGTTGGGAAGCAAGCTTCTTACCACACAGCCAATAAGGTTTTAATTAATCACCCTTATTAGAATAGGCTAGATCATCATTATCATCATCATCATCCAAACATACATATATACTCATATATATATTCTTTTATTCTTTTACTTTTCTCGGTTATTTTTCTGCAGCCATGCTGGAGCACTGCCTTGAAGGGTTTTAGGCAAACAAATCGACCCCAGGACTTACTTTTTAAGCCTTCTACTTATTCTATCGATCTCTTTTGTCCAACTGCTAAGTTACGGGGGCGTAAACAAACCAGCACCGGTTGTCAAACGGTGGTGGGAGTGGCAAACTAACACAAAGACACACACCTATACACATACATATACGTGACGGTCTTCTTCCAGTTTCCGTCTACCAAATCCACTCACAAGTCTTGGTCGACCAGATGCTATAGTAGAAGACACTCAGCTCGTGCGCCACCCAGTGGGACTGAACCCAGAACCGTGTGGTATGGAAGCACGCTTCTCACTACAAAAGCTTGCTTGTGGCAATATCCGGTTCAATTTTTACGTCTACTCACTCTCGCTCGCAAGAATGAAATCTCTAAGAAGAAAACTCTTGGCCAAAGTACGATGCAAAGGGATTGATCCCGGAACTACGTGGTTGCGAGACGAACGTCTTAACCACGTAGCCAAATCATGTGGGTGAAACTCTTTGTGCTGTCCATGACGCCCAGATATGTTAGTCATAGTGAGAAAAAAGATTCGATACTATACTATAAGATGGAAGCATAATTTTTAATATGGTAGCTATTTTTAGATGATATAAAACTAAAAAAAGATTAATTCAAGATTTTTTTTTTTGTTCTTTCTCGTGTTTCAATGAATTATGTGTTCGGTAGTGCGCATGTCCTTACTAACCGGAAGTAGCGTGTCCACTGCTAAGTCACATTCTTGTTTTAGGTTCGAGTCGAAGATCCAACCTTGTTTTGCTCGCTTTCTCTTCTTATATCTGGCCTCTATCAATCTCTCGTCAGCCTTCTCGCTATCCTAATAACCGGACAGAAACAGGTAGGACTTGTTATACCTGAGAGTATCGCAAGATTCCCTTCCTCGAAGTTGGCAAACTGAATCGACGAAAGAGAATTGAGAAGGAAAACACGCAATGTTGGCCGAACATCAGAACCAGGAGGAAAGTTAAAGTAAGGACACACCGAACACTACGAGCAACACGTTTACTTTTATATATATATCAAGAGTAATTTTCACCGTTTCTATTAGAGAAGAGAGAGATTATAACGGGTTTGAGTAATGCGCCATACACACATGTATATACGTGACCATACGTTTATGTATATATAGATATAGTTGTTATTTACTAATATATTATATATTTATGTATATATGTATTGTTTATTTTGTATGTTGGTGAAGCGAATGAACTGTAAAAATGCAGGTGACGGTCACAACTTTATCGGACAAAGTATTCACTATTGAAGTTAGCGAAGACTTGGAACTAGAAAACTTTAAAGCGCTCTGTGAATTCGAAACCGGTATTCCGGCCAAGGAAACTGCAATTCTTCTGAATGGTAGGCCTTTACGCGATGATAAAGCCAGCTTAAAAAGCTATGGAATCGGACATAATGATATCTTACTTCTGCAGCATATGCGAGGGGTGACAGGTCTCACCCTCCCGACCAATACTCCGTTTTCGGCGAACACATCTCAACGATCACCTGGACACGGTGGACCAGGTAAACGAACTATATATTTTTTTTTCATTGTTTATTGTTGTTTTTATTATGCGATAATGATTTTATTGGCATGGAGGGCCCAGTTAGTTGATAGAATGTTGTAATATCTAGTGTCCTCTTTATATGTTCTTAGTTCAAATCTCACGAGTCAATTTTACCTTTCAAAATGCAAAACATCGATATCCGTAGTGCCTGTCCCCTGCAACAATTGGTCTTGTGTCTCTACTCGAAAGAAATCAATAATTCTCTTGATCTGCTTTGCTAAATACAGCTGTGTGTTAAACTAAAGAAATTATTTTAGTTACTGTTGTCTCCACGAAACTTTCAACATTAGATCGATACCAAGCTAAAAACATCTAGGTTGGTATAGTAACTAATACTTTCATCTCGCGTGTGTATAATATATATATATATATATATATATATATATATGTATATATGGGTGTGTGAGAGTGATCTATATATACTTGGTGATATTCCATTATATACCCCAATCTTTCGCGACAATAGTGCTTAGCTTAGTTTATGAAAGTTTCCTATGAAATTTCTTTATACCATTTCGAAAACAAAAAAAAAAGTCTTTTACTCTGTTTTGTTTATTCCTTGCTATTATTATTATTTGTCAATTCTCTCTAGAAAGTTCCATTGGACTTCTTCCTTTTTACTGTTTGATCTTCCTATGTGTGACTCAGCCGTCAGTTACTCACTTCTCCGCCGTTCCTGGTACGCACACTTTACACTTCACGTGATGTGTAGTAAAACAAGGTACCCTCTTCTTCTTTAAGTGAAGCGTGTTGATGAATCTAATTATAATTATATATATTATTTTACGTGTACTTTCACGAAAACATTTCTTTTAACCGTGACCTATCTAAGAACATGTTCTGGCTTACAACAGCTGATAGATAGCAGGAGACGATCTTGTGTTTAAAAATAGGTTTCATTCAAACTACTTCATTCACTCATTTTGCTACGGGGAACTTTTTTTCTTTTTTAAGCAGCAACAACTTGAATACAAAGTATTTTAATTATACCTCAAACTAATTAATTGTGGTTTATTCCAAACTCCTCTTGGTTATATTTACAAGCAGGCGATCTTTCGAAGTTTAATTCTTTCATAATTAAACTGCGATTTGAGAAACAGCTCTTCATTACATTTTAAATAGAAAATAATTTTGTTATAATTAATGTTTGGTTAAACTGAATCCGTGAGAGATTTGTAACTCAAACAATTTCACTCTTGTCATTAAACTGGTGACTGTTAGTAGATCCAGCTGTTGTTGTTTAGCCCCAGGTCAACCCTGACTGACCAGGCCCATGACAAAAAAGTGTTCCAGTCATGACCCACCTCGTAAGGGTTTTTATTTATTTTTTTCCAGATCTATAACGAATTGTCCAATGTGTTATCTTTAAAAACACTAGGATGTAAGTCGATGTAGATTTGGCTGCTATTTTTAGCAGGTCAAGTGATCATTTTAGACCAAGTATTAACAACCTTTTTCGAGAAGCGGGCCGCCTGAAATACGGCTCATTAGGCGGGCCGCACTACTAAATAATAAAAAAAATTCAAGGTAATGTTTCGTTGGCATGATGACCAGAAAGTCCCGAAGACCGCTGTTTGGCCATGATCCTACTTCGACAATCGTCACCAGTTCTTTAGCGTGTTTTCGTTTGTTTCCACTTTAAACTGCTTTTGATGTCGCCCAAACACCCTACGGCGTGCCTCTATTCTAATATAGAATATATTATTGTATACTGTCTTGTTAAATCCATTATACTGTTCTGCCCTTCCCGCTTAATGTTATTTTATATTGTTTACCATTTATTCTACAAGCTTACGTTACACTTTTGTTCGGTCGATTTTTATTTTTCTTCCGTCGGTTACAATCCCCGAGACTGATTCCCTACTAATTATCTAAAAACGCATCCCCTCGTTTATAAATATGTGTTCTAATTTTATATATATATATATATTATATATATATATATGTAGGTCCCGGGTTGATCCGGGGTTAACCACAGTAAGTAAGGTACTCAATACATAGCAGAGTAAAATTAATTTATTATATAGAAGGAGCTTCTACAGGACTAGTACTGTTTCATTCAAGAGAAATCTTCAGGAGCTTCCTGAAGATTTCTCTTGAATGAAACAGTACTAGTCCTGTAGAAGCTCCTTCTATATAATAAATATATATATATATAATATATATATATATAAGAAGCAACAGAGTGACTCAAAAGCCGAGTTTCGGGCGTTGACCCGTATCAAACTAGTTACAGATCTTCGATCTGGTTTGGTAGGTGCCCACGCACGAAACTCTCGGCCTTTGAGTCACTCTGTTGCTTATGCTAAATATAAATAAAAATACACATATACTCATATTTTGAGTTCTATTTTTCCCCGTTTACATCACCATACATGTATTTGTGTGTGTGTGTGTGTGTGTATATATATATATATTATATATATATATATATATATAGTCATTTCGGGACGGTCACTTTTTTTTTTTTGCCAAATAAACACACGCACTATATATTCGTTCTTCGCTTTAGTTTTATTATTGTTCTTTAGTTTTACCCCGTGTATTAATCGCACCCCAGTTCTTTTATTCCGTTAAAATCCAGTATAAAATAGTGGGACTTATGTATAATTACGATAACTTACGAAAGCTATCGTACTTTTTTTTAAAGTAGATTTATCATGTCTGGTAATGGTACTGAAAGAAATTGCCCACAGACGAAAACCAGCTTGTTGGAAAAGGGCCAGTTTATCAGTTTATAAGATCCTTCCACTCTAATCGTGTAAACTGGGTTATTTCCCGTGTTCAAAAAATAATTCTCTTTGTTTAAGTCTTGTTTGCTGGACTTGTTCATCATAATTGGATAATAAAGTTTTTGTCACCTATTCAGGTCACTCTACTTACTATCACTCAAACATTCAGGTCTTTGTTTCTCTGATCGAACCTTGCAAATTGACAAGGGGTTTTATTGAAGCAGATTTAATTGTGAAGTAGATCGGCTACAGGTTGTTATCTTTTATCGTTGGCTTGTTTCAGTTATTAGACTGAGGCCATGCTGGAGCCCCGCTTCAGAATTTTTATTCGAATGAATCGACCTCAGTACTTAAAAAAAGAAACAACTTAAGCCTGGTACTTATTCTATAGCTCCCTTTTGCCCAACCGCTGAGTTACGGGGACGTAAACAAACCAACACCAGTTGTCAAGCGAATGTGGGACACACAAACACACACACGGCAGGCTTCTTTCAGTTTCCGTCTACCAAATCCACTCACAAGGCTTTGGTCAGCCCGAGGCTATAGTAGAAGGCACTTGCCCAAGGTGTCACTCTGTGGGATTGAACCAGGAACCATGTAGTTGGGAAACAAACTTTCTCTACAATACAACAACGCCTGCGCCTACAACGTATAATTCAACCCCCCCCCCCACACACACACACATAATTACCTGATTCATACACGCTTGAAGAGTCAGATTTGTCATGTTTCACTCCTAGTCTTGCCTCAAAACATTCCACTTGAGAAAAGTACTTGCGTCACGTTTTTTTCTTAATGCTGTTATTTAAACAGTCATCATAAAACAACACCGATTCTTGTTTTATACAAACCCATGTCACGATATCTGCTCTGTCAGACCTATTAGTTAATCTATCTATCTATATATATATATACGATATAGTGGATATTTAAATTCATAGAGAATCCACTTATAGAGATTCTACGTGCTAGAAAGAACAGCTAAGTTCTATAACCACAAAAAATTTGGGATATGTTTAACACTAGGTTGGACCTGCTGAAGAAAATCAAACCTTGTGAGTTCTCAATGACTCGCTAAAAGATGATTAGAAACCAATTGGTCCAGGAAAATAGATGGTAAATGTTTTTCATTTCCAAATTTATTCCTCTCGAATTTTATCCCGAATTTTTTGTGGTTATAGAACTTAGCTGTTCTTTCTAGCGTGTAGAATCCCTATAAGTGAATTCTCTATAGTTTCCATCTACCAAATCCACTCACAAGGCTTTGGTCAGCCCAAGGCTATAGTAGAAGACACTTGCCCGAGGTGCCACGCAGTGGGAATGAACCCGGAACCATGTAGTTGGTAAGCAAGCTACTTACCACACAGCCACTCCTGTGTGGATGAGTCTAGGACATTTAACCCCCCCCCCCATGGACAATAACACTTCCCCCCAGGACAATTACCCATGAGGACAACAGATGATGATTTTAAACTTCTTAATATATTGGAGAGTGGGTAATTAACCAAGGGATGTGATTGTCCTACTGGGGTAATTGTCCTGATACGGACAATTTGTCTAAATTGCTAGCCACACTATTTGTTCTTGTAACTGCAAAAGATGGTTAATTTAGTTAATTAATTTCACTAATTAAGTGCAGGAATGGCTATGTGGTAAGTAGCTTGCTTACCAACCACATGGATCTGGGTTCAGTCCCACTGCGTGGCACCTCGGGCAAGTGTCTTCTACTATAGCCTCGGTCCGACCAAAGCCTTGTGAGTGGAATTGGTAGACGGAAACTGAAAAAAAAAGTCCGTCGTATGAATGTGTATATATATATATATGTGTGTCTGTGTTTGTCCCCCCAACATCACTTGACAACCGATGCTGGTGTGTTTACGTCCCCGTAACATAAGCGGTTCGGCAAAAGAGACCAATAGAATAAGTACTAGGCTTACAAAGAATAAGTTCTGGGGTTGATTTGCTCGACTGAAGGCGGTGCTCCAGCATGGCCACAGTCAAATGACTGAAACAAGTAAAAGAGTAAAGAGAGAGTAATCAGTAATGGCAGTGTTTTATCAATCAGTCTGTAAAATGGCATCTGTTATTTGGTGTATAAATGTTAGTGACTGCTTTTAATTTGATGTATATCTGTTGTCAGTTGGTGCATAGATATGTGCAATTCGTTAAGATTAAACCTGTTTACATGAAAAAGTGTTTCTTAAACAGAGAAATTAATACTGAGATATTCATAATCCCCATTTCTACAATAATACCAGTTAAGTAGATTTGTCTAGTATCGACAGCTAGGTAACTAGTTGGCAAGTGTGTTGTCGTTAATCCTGGTTCATTATTAGTGCAAGATATTTTAAACGTCTGTCTAATTATTGTTTTGATATTACTGTTAATATTATTAAAGTGGCAATCTGGCAGAATTGTTAGCATGCTGGGCAGAATGCTTAGTGGCATTTGGTTTTCATGTTCCGAGTTCAAATTCCATCGAGGTCAACTTTGCTGTTCATTTTTCTGGGGTCGATAAACTAAGTACCAGTTGAACACTGGGGTTGATTATATTGATTTACCCCCTCCCACAAAATTGCTGGTCTTGTGCCAAAATTTGAAACCAGTATTGTGAATTGGCAAGCTGGCAGAACTGTTAGCATGCTGAGCAAAATGCTTTAGTAGCATTTCGTCTGTCTTAATGTTCTGAGTTCAATTCCTGCCCAGGTCGACTTTGCTTTTCATCCTTCTGGGGTCAATAAAATAAGTACCAGTTGAACACCGGGGTCGGTTGCATCAACTTACCCCCTCCCCCGAAATTACTGGCCTTGTGCCAAAATTTGAAACCAGTATTAAATAAGTACTGAAAGTGGCATGCTGGCAGAATCATTAGCACGCAAGGAAAAATGCTTAGTGGAATATCATCCATGTCTACATTCTGAGTTCAAATTCTGCTGAGGTCAGATTTGCCTTTCACCTAATGCCAACCACCTGTGAAGTGGTTGGCATTAGGAAGGGCATCCAGCCGCAAAAACCATGCCGAAACAGACATGGAGTCTAAACTGCCCACTGAGGTCTACTTGTCCTTTCATCCTTTTGGGGCAATAAAATAAAGAACCAGTCTTGTACTGGTGGTCATTGGTCCTGACTACCCCCCCCCCTATCCTACCCCACTCAAATTTCAGGCTTTGTGCCAGCTGGCAGAATCATTAGCATGCTGGGTAGTGGCGTTTTGTCTGTCTTTTCATTCTGGGTTCAAATTCAGCCAAGGTCGACTTTACCTTTCATCCTTTCGGAGTCAATTAAGTACCAGTGGAGTACTGGGGTCAATACAATCAAATTAACCCCTCTCCCCAAAATTTCAGGCCTTGTGCCTATAATATAAAGATTTATTATTATTATTATTATTGCTATTATTACTACTACTAGCTGGCCCCGTGCTGTCAAAAATGATGGCTAATAGTATTTTATGAATGTGGATGGTAAATCAAATTAATACACTTGTCAATGTTATGTGGTGGTTGTCTTTTGAGATGTGACTATGATCTTTGTTTGTTACTGAAAAAACACTGGTTCACATATACGTTCACATACTTCCTTGTACACGCACACACATATACACATATACTCCCACAGAGTTGAAACGCTGTTTGATTTTTCTTTTCAGTGTTGAATGTTCACCATCCCACTTCCATTGTGCACGCACACACACACACACACACACACACACAAGCATTCACATTTACATACCTCCCATTTCCATACACACACATATACTCACACAGAGTTGAAATGCTCCCACTACCAGTTTCCCATCACCCCTTCCTTCCTTATTCATCTATCATCCATATGTTGTGACAGAGAAAAAAACACAAGAGTATTATTATAGTAGATTATTATTAGGCAACATGCTGGTAGAATCATTAGCATGTTGGACAAAATGCTGAGCAGCATTTCTCTTAGTTTTAGGTTCTGAGTTCAAATTCCATGGTGGTTCTTTGCCTCACCCTCTCAGGGTCAATAAAATAAGTGCCAGTTAAATACTTGGGTCAAGGAAATTGACCAGCCCCATCTCAATAAAGATTTCAGGCTTTGTGCCTGTCGTAGGAAGGATTGCTTTGATATCACAAGACTTAGTATTCATTTGTTTTATCACAACAGTGATCATTGTTTGCGAGATCACAACATGGGTCATTGTTTGTCATACCACAATACCAAGCATTATTTAAGATATCACAATGATACTAAAGAACAGACATCACTTATGGCCACTTCAGTCTGTAAGTTTAGCAAGCCCTTGCCAGCATGGAAAAAGGATGTTAAATGATGGTTGATGATGCGTAGGAGTGGCTGTGTGGTAAGTAGCTTGCTTACGAACCACATAGTTTCGGGTTCAGTCCCACTGCGTCGCACCTTGGGCAAGTGTCTTCTACTATAGCCTCGGGCCGACCAAAACCTTGTGAGTGGATTTGGTAGACGGAAACTGAAAGAAGCCCGTCATATATAAGTATATATATATATTATATATATATATATATATATATATACAGACTGACTGGCTTCTGTGCCGGTGGCACATAAAAAGCACCGTCCGAGCGCTGGCTCCAGTGCCAGTGGCACATAAAAAGCACCATCCGAACGTGGCCGTTGCCAGCGCCGCCTTGGCTGGCTTCCGTGCCGGTGGCACGTTAAAAGCTCCAACCGATCGTGGCCGATGCCAGACTCCCCTGGCACCTGTGCAGGTGGCACGTAAAAAGCACCCACTACACTCGCAGAGTGGTTGGCGTTAGGAAGGGCATCCAGCTGTAGAAACTGCCAGACCAGACTGGAGCCTGGTGCAGCCCCTGGCTTCCCAGACCCCTGTCGAACCGTCCAACCCATGCTAGCGCGGAAAACGGACGTTAAACGATAATGATGATGATGATACAGATTAAGACCCATATAGCCCATAAGCACTTAAAAGATTTTGGTGTCCCCATGAGCAAGACACTTTATTTCATGTTGCTCCAGTTCACTCGGCTGTAAAGATGAGTTGTGACATCACTGGTGCCAAGCTGTATCGGCCCCTTTGCCTTTTCTTTGGACAGCATCAATGGTATTGCGAGGGGAGGCTGGTATGCATGGGTGACTGCTGGTCTTCCATAAACAACTTTGCCCAGACTTGTGTTTCGGAGGGTTACTTTCTATGTGCCATCCCATAGTCATTCGTTACTGAAGGGAGTTTTTACTGTTATATACATATGTAATTCAAAATACAAACAATAAAACAAAATAAATTTTTATTTTTCAAAATGAAGCAAAACTAACATCAGGATGGAGAATAGTTAAGATGGTGAGCTGGCAGAAACGTTAGCACGCCAGACGAAATGCTCAGCAGTATTTTGTCTGCCGCTACATTCTATGTTCAAATTCTGCCGAGGTCGATTAGCCTTTCATCCTTTTTGGGGTCGATTAAATAAGTACCAGTTGCACACTGGAGTCAATATAATCAACTTAATCCCTTTGTCTGTCCTTGTTTGTCCCCTCTATGTAAAAAAACATGGCCTAGTGGTTAGAGCAGTGGACTTGCAGTTGAGGAATTGCGGGTTCTAATCTCAGACTGGGCGATGTGTGTGTTTCTGAGCGAAACACCTAAGCTTCACATGAAAAAAGAAATGGCAGCAAGCTGGCAGAAACGTTAGCACACTGGTGAAATGCTTAGCAGTATTTCGTCTGCTGTTATGTTCTGAGTTCAAATTCCGCCGAGGTCGTCTTTGCCTTTCATCCTTTCATGGTCGATAAATTAAGTACCAGTTCTGCACTGGGGTCGATGTAATCGACTTAATCCCTTTGTCTGTCCTTGTTTGTCCCCTCTATGTAAAAAAAAAATGTGGAGGCACATGGCCTAGTGGTTAGAGCAGAGGGATTGCGGGTTCTAATATCAGACCTGGCGATGTGTGTGTTTATGAGCAAAACACCTAAGCTTCACACGGAAAAAGAAAAGGCGGCGAGCTGGCAGAAACTTTAGCACACCGGTGAAATGCTTAGCAGTATTTCATCTGCCGTTATGTTCTGAGTTCAAATTCCGCTGAGGTCGACTTAGCCTTTTATCCTTTCGGGTTCGATAAATTAAGTACCAGTTCTGCACTGGGGTCGATGTAATCGACTTAATCCCTTTGTCTGTCCTTGTTTGTCCCCTCTATGTTTAGCCCCTTGTGGGCAATAAAGAAATAAGATGGAGAATAGTGTTTATTTTTGTATACTTCCACAAAAGACAAAAGGTAGGGCCGGATTAAGACCCATAGAGGTTCTAAGCACTTAAAAGGCTTTGGTTCCCCCTTTGTATATGTAACTCATAATATAAACAATAATAAAACAAAATAAATTTTTCTTTTTTTTTAAATGAAACAAAACTAACAATAAGATGGAAAAAGATGTTTATGTTTGTATATTTCCACTTTATTTATAGTTACTCTCTCTCTTTTTTTACTCTTCTTACTTGTTTCAGTCATTTGACTACGGCCATGCTGGAGCACCACCTTTAGTCGAGCAAATCAACCCCGGGACTTATTCTTTGTAAGCCCAGTACTTATTCTATCGGTCTCTTTTGCCGAACCGCTAAGTGACGGGGGACGTAAACACACCAGCATCGGTTGCCAAGCAATGCTAGGGGTACAAACACACACACACACACACATATATATACATATATACGACAGGCTTCTTTCAGTTTCCGTCTACCAAATCCACTCACAAGGCATTGGTCGGCCTGGGGCTATAGCAGAAGACACTTGCCCAAGGTGCCACGCAGTGGGACTGAACCCGGAACCATGTGGTTGGTTAGCAAGCTACTTACCACACAGCCACTCAAAGTTTTTTCCTACTTTTTTTATAGCAAAGTCTTTGATCAGATCCCCACCATGACACCATGAACACTTGGAAATTATATTTCTGATCATATAAACCACTTTGAATATGATTTTAGCAAGTTTGAAGTAATTTATTTTGTGCTGTGGACCATTTACCATTTCTGTGTTGCCCTCACTTCCATTGATGCCCTAAGCACATGCTTATTTTTCTTAATGGTTAATCCAGCTCTGGTATATAAAGGAAAAAGTTCCTTCCTTAGACGTACCAACACATAAGGGCCAGTTTTCCCGGCGTTTATGTTCCCCACCTGGACAGGACGCCGGTCTATTGCAGGATTACTCATTTTTGCCAGCTGAGTGGACTGGAGTAATATAAAATGAAATATTTTTCTCGAGAACACACATTGCCTGGTCCAGGAATTGAAACCACAATCTTATGATCATAAGTCTAACCCTTTAACCACTAAGCCATGCACTTCCACACACTCTCTCTCTCTCTGACCTCGTGTGTACCGTTGGCGATTTTTTTTTTCCTCTGTCTTCCCTTCTCTGGATCTTTCCTTTATCCTATGTTTCCGACAAAGAGCTCCGCTCAAAACATTAAACTCTCCTTTCCTTCTTTCCTGAGCATCCAATAATATTATATTTGTTCCACGTCCTCGTGTTGTTGTGTTTTTTTGTGCTTTCTTGTTTGGATTAACTATATATATATGTATATAATATATATATATATATATATATCTATATATTTGTGTATATATATATATATGTGTATATATATATATATATATATATATATATGTATATATATATATATATATCTTTGTTTATTTCAAAATGTAGCTATATGTGGATAATTGGCAATTTTTCCCCTCTTTCTTCTTTTTCTTTTGGACTTTCCTCTGTCTCCTTTCTGAAGAAGAGCTTTGCTCAAAACGTAAAACTACCTTTCTTTCCTTCCCTGAGTGTCTATTAATACTTTGCATGTACCTCATCCTCACATAGTTTTTTCCTTGTTTTTTTTTATTGATTAATTATATAATCACCTGTTTTATTATCTATTAACCCCTTTTTTTTTTTTTCCGTTTCAGGATCAGCTCCTGTGATTGATTTTGGCAGTATCCAGATCCCTGGCGTTGGCCCTTTGCCCCAAGCATCTATTGGGGGACAGTCAACCAGCCAAGGTCATGGAGGTGGAGCAAGTTTCATGGATGATCCCAAAGTTGTGAGAGATATGTTCCTCAATAACCCACACGAACTGGCTCTGTTGAAGGAAAGAAACCCTCCTTTAGCTGAAGCTTTGGTTAGCGGAAGTTTAGGTATGGAGACCATTTCTCATTGAATTTACTTAATGTTTTCCTGCTCCAACTCTTCAGCATATCTATATTCATCATCATCATTATCATCATCATCGTTTAATGTCTGCTTTCCATGCTAGCATTGCTTGGATGGTTCAACTGGGGTCTGGGAAGCCAGAAGGCTGCACCAGGCCCAGTCTGATCTGGCAGTGTTTCTACAGCTGGATGCCCTTCCTAACGCCAACCACTCCGTGAGTGTAGTGGGTGCTTTTTACGTGCCAGACGAGGCTGGCAATGGCCACGATCGGATGGTGCTTATAACGTGCCACCGGCACGGAGGCCAGTCGGGGCGGCACTGGCAATGGCCATGTTCGGATGGTTCTCTTACATGCCACCAGCACTGGTATCACAACTACAATTTCCATTGATATTATACATAGCAATATTGTAGACTAAATCTATATTGTGGTTGGTCCACATTACTCCATAAGGAACATAGGGTTGGTTTCCTGGTCCCTCTGATGTATACAAAGGGATGCTGAAAAGTTCCTGGCTGTAAGGGTATTGTGAAAATCCTGGTTAAAGACCCGATCTCCTGAGTTCTTTTACAGTGCTTAGAAAAACTGAAGGACTGCCGCAATAAGTGTGTGAATCTGAGTGGGGCAGTATCCTGCATAAAACCATAATTAACTGATCCTCCTGTATTTTCTTTTTGTACCCAAAGCCTGGAACTTTTCAGTACCCCATCGTATGTACTCCTCCTTGGACAGGACACTGGTCTGTCTTAGGAATACTCATTTT
Organism: Octopus sinensis; assembly: GCF_006345805.1. Taxonomy (NCBI): domain Eukaryota; kingdom Metazoa; phylum Mollusca; class Cephalopoda; order Octopoda; family Octopodidae; genus Octopus; species Octopus sinensis. Next base: position 20,865,509 of record NC_043022.1, read on the forward strand.
TACCGGCTGAATGGATTGGAGCAATGTGAAATAAAGTGTTTTGCTCAAGAACACAATGCATTGCCTGGTCCTGGGAATCAAAACCACAATCTTACTATCAGGAGTCCAACACCTTAGCCATTAAGCCATCCATCTCCACCATATTTGTATTATACATGACAATATTGTAGAGTATATCTCTGTTGTGGTTCGTTCTCATTAATCCGTAAGGAGCATAAGGCTGGTTTCCTGATGTCTCTGATGTGGATATATTCCTCCTTGGATAGGGCGCCAGTCCATCACAGGGTCACTCATTTACAGCTGAGTGAACTGGAGTCATGTGAAATGAAGTGTTTTGCTCAAGAACACAACATATCACTCAGTCTGGGAATTGAAATCATAATCTTACAATCATGAGTCCAGTACCCTAACCATTAAGCCACGTATCTCTGCTTTTTTGTCTCATAGATGTGCTTCATGAAGCCTGGCTCAGGGTTAAACAAGAAGAACAACAACAACAATGTTAGCTCCCCACCACCACCTCCATCTTCATTATTATTATCACTTACCATCATGCACATCGCAACCTATCCATTCCCCAATACTCAGAACCCCTACCCAAATCCTATTACCCACCCACTACTAGTAGTACCATCATGACCACATTCACTACAGTTTTGCCATCACCACAATCCTGAGTCCATCTGGAGTTCATCTGGAGCAAAAACTCCAGACAAAATGCCTTGCAGTTCTCATTTGACCTCTTTATACACACTGGAGTTCAAATCCCAAGAAGGTCTACTTTGCATTTCATCCTTTCGGGATCTATATAACACCATTCAAGTACTGGGGTCAGTTTCATTGACTAACCACTTGCCCCAATATTTCACGTAAAAAGCTTCCAGTCCACACTGTAAAGTGGTTGGCACTTGGAAGGGCATCCAGCTGTGAAAACCATGCCAGAACTGACCTCACCTGTGCTGGTGCCATGCAAAAAACAATCAGCCCACTCTGTGGGATGATTGGTGTTAGGAAAGGTATCCAGTTGTAAAAACCATTCCAAAACAGACGCAGTAGCCTGGGGTAGTCTTCTACCTGGCCGGCTCCTGTCAAACCATCCAACCCATGCCTGCATGGAAGGCGGACATTAAACGATGATGATGATGATGAGAGTAACATTAGAAACAATTATTATTATTTGACAAGCAGGAGTGGCTGTGTGGTAAGTAGCTTGCTTACAAACCACATGGTTCCGGGTTCAGTCCCACTGCGTGGCACCTTGGGCAAGTGTCTTCTACTATAGCCTCGGGCTGACCAAAGACTTGTGAGTGGATTTGGTAGACGGAAACTGAAAGAAGCCCGTCGTATATATGTATATATATGTGTGTCTGTGTGCATTTGTTTGTGTGTCTGTGTTTGTCCCCCTAGCATCGCATGACAACCGATGCTGGTGTATTTATGTCCCCGTCACTTAGCGGTTTGGCAAAATAGACCTATAGAATAAGTACTGGGCTTACAAAGAATAAGTCCCGGGGTCAAGTTGCTCGATTTAAGGTGGTGCTCCAGCATGGCCGCAGTCAAATGACTGAAACAAGTAAAAGAGTAAAGAGAGAGTAAGCTGGTTAGGCAACGAGCTGGCAGAATCATCAGCACGCCGGGCAAAATGCTTAGCGGTATTTCGTCTGAGTTCAAATTCCGCCGAGGTCGACTTTGCCTTTCATCCTTTCGGGGTCGATAAATTAAGTACCAGTTTCGCACTGGGGTCGATGTAATCGACTTAATCTCTTTGTCTGTTCTTGTTTGTCCCCTCTATGTTTAGCCCCTTGTGTGCAGTAAAGAAATAATAATCATTAGCACACCGGGCAAAATGCTTAGTGGTATTTCATCTGCCAGGGCCAACTTTGCCTTTCATCCTTTCGGGGTCGATTAAATAAGTACCAGTTGTGCACTGGGGTTGATGTAATCGACTTAATCCCTTCCTCCAAATTTGAGGGCTTGTGCTTCCAGCAGAAAAGATTATTTGACAAGCTAGTAGAATCATTAAGCAAATAAGGCCAAATGCTTAGTGAAATTTCTTCCAGTTTTACATTCTGAGTTCAAATACTGCTGTCACCTACTTTGTCTTTTTAGGTTGGCGTACTGGGGTTGATGTTATCAACTAGCCACCTCTCTTCAATTTTCAGGCCTTCAGCTTATAGTAGAAAGGATTATTGCAGTGCCCCAGTATGACAGTCTAATGACTGAAACGGGTAAAAGAAAAGACATGAAGTTTTAGGTTGTCTCCCCTGCCTTCCTTGTCTTGCAATGTCTCTCTTACTCTTTTCAGTCAGTTGACTACGGCCATGCTGGAGCACAGCCTTTAGTCGAGTAAATCGACCCCAGGACTTATTTTTTGGAAGCCTAGTACTTATTCTATTGGTCTCTTTTTCCGAACCACTAAGTTACGGGGACATGAACACACCACCATTTGCTGTCAAGCGATTTTGCGGGGACGAACACAGACACACAAACATATACACACGCATACATATATATATACATATATACGACGGGCTTCTTTCAGTTTCCGTCTACCAAATCCACTCATAAGGCTTTGGTTGGCCCGAGGCTATAGTAGAAGACACTTGTGCAAGTTGCCATGCAGTGGGAATGAACCCGGAACCATGTGGTTGGTAAGCAAGCTACTTACCACACAGCAACTCTTTCTCTGTAGAAGACAAAATTTTAATTTCGTTTGGGGATTTGGTTTGCAAGATTCTTTATGTGAGTTCGTGTGTTGAAGCATATTCTGTTGTGTCTGGGGAGAGTCATGTTCTTTTTATGCCTGATAATGTAACTCACTCACTGGTAAAATTTCCATGTATTTCTCATTTCATTGTTCTTGATTTGCAGAGAAATTTTCTGAAGTGTTTCGCCAACAACAGAGTGAAAGAATGGAAAAGGCCCAAGAACGCATGCGTCTTATGTCAGCTAACCCTTTTAGCCCCGAAGTTCAGAAAATGATAGCTGAAGAAATTCGGTAAGTAAAGGATTTCTAGGGAGGCACATGGCCTAGTGGTTAGAGCAGCGGACTCGTGGTCGAAGGATCATGGGTTCGAATCTCAGACCGGGCAATGTGTGTGTTTATGAGCAAAACACCTAAGCTCCACGTGGCTCCGGCAGAAGGTAATGGCAAACTTCTGCTGACTCTTTCGCCACAACTTTCTCTCACTCTTTCCTCCTGCATCTTGCAGCTCACCTGTGACGGACTGGCGTCTCATCCAGCTGGCGAACCTATACGCCAAAGAAACCGGGAAACCGGCCCTGATGAGCCAGGTGTGGCTCAAGAAGGAACAAACAAATGATTTCTAGAGGGCTGCAACTAGCTGGAGTACTAGACTATACTTGTGTCGCATAACTGGCATGTAAAAATGTTGGGCAATATGCTATGCTTGAGAAGACCTATCAAGCCAAGTGAAATCCTAGTTGTGGTCAATGCTAGTGCCATCTGACTGGCACATAAAGGGCACCATTTGAATGTTGGAGCTCACAAAGACAGTGACATGTGACTGAGACCTTTGGTGATACACCATACTTGTGTGGACCCGTCAAGCTAAGTGAGAGCATGGTCATGGCCGATGCCGGTGTCACATCAATGGCACTTGTGCCAGTGGCACGGGAAAAGCACTCACTGCACACTTGGAGTGATTGGCATTAGGAAGGGCATCTAGCCTTAGACACCTTGTCAAATCAGATTGAAACCTGGTGCAGCTCCCCAGCTTACCAGTTTTCAGTCAAACTGTCCAACCCATGCCAGCATAGCAGATATTAAATGATGAAGGTGATGATGATGATGATTCTCTGTATGTATTACATAGAAGTATGTGGCTAAGTGGTTACGATGTGGCATTCATCATCATCATCATCATCGTTTAACGTACGCTTTCCATGCTAGTATGGGTTGGACGGTTCAACTGGGGTCTGGGAAGCCCGAAGGCTGCACCTGGCCCAGTCTGATCTGGCAGTGTTTCTACAGCTGGATGCCCTTCCTAATGCCAACCACTCCATGAGTGCAATGGGTGCTTTTTATGTGCCACCGACACAGGTGCCAGACGAGGCTGGCAAACGGCCACGCTCGGATGGTGCTTTTTACGTGCCACCGGCACGGAGGCCAGGCGGGGCTGGCAACGGCCACGATCGGATGGTGTTTGATTGTAAGATTGTGGTTTCGATTTCTGAACTGAGCAAAATTATACTAGTTTTAAATATTGAATTGCTATGGGGGCCCACCAGAATGAAATAGTAATCAAAAAAAATGTTGAGAACCTGAAGGAATTTTCCTTTAGATGTATGTATTGCAAGAAACGGCTAGGTTTCTTTACTCTTTTACTTGTTTCAGTCATTTGACTGTGGCCATGCTGGAGCACCGCCTTTAGTCGAGCAAATCGACCCCGGGACTTATTCTTTGTAAGCCCAGTACTTATTCTATCGGTCTCTTTTGCCGAACCGCTAAGTGACGGGGACGCAAACACACCAGCACTGGTTGTCAAGCAATGCTACGGGAACAAACACAGACACACAAACACACACACACACACTCATACATATATATATACATATATACAACAGGCTTCTTTCAGTTTCCGTCTACCAAATCCACTCACAAGGCATTGGTCGGCCCGGGGCTATAGCAGAAGACATTTGCCCAAGATTCCACGCAGTGGGACTGAACCCGGAACCATGTGGTTGGTTAGCAAGCTACTTACCACACAGCCACTCCTGCACCTATAACTTTCTTTAACATTTTGCATAGTTCAACCTACACATGTTAACCCCTTGGTGCTGCTATTACCTGAAGCATGCGAGAAACTGCTCTGGGTTTTTTTTTATCTAATGAGGCCACACAAACACACAAGTGCCAACAAGCTTGCGTCTATTTACGTTCACCATTGCAATAACATAGTGTCGTGCATTTACGTCTACCGGTTTGTGAAAACGAACTATGTGAAGCTCTCTTTACCCTTACTCTTTTACTTGTTTCAGTCATTTGACTGCGGCCATGCTGGAGCACCGCCTTTAGTCGAGCAACTCGGCCCCGGGACTTATTCTTTGTAAGCCCAGTACTTATTCTATCGGTCTCTTTTGCCAAACCGTTAAGTGACGGTGACGTAAATACACCAGCATCGGTTGTCAAGCAATGCTAGGGGGACAAACATGCACACACACATATATATATATATACATATATACGACGGGCTTCTTTCAGTTTCCGTCTACCAAATCCACTCACAAGGCATTGGTCGGCCTGGGGCTATAGCAGAAGACACTTGCCCAAGATGCCATGCAGTGGGACTGAACCCGGAACCATGTGGTTGGTAAGCAAGCTACTTACCACACAGCCACTCCTGCACCTCTATTTATCATAATATGATATGCCCGAGTTATTCTGCTCAAATTCAAAAAATAGCTTTGCGTGTGGTATAGCTCAAAACACGGTATTATGCATGTAAAGTATCTGCATGCCATTGGTCTACTGCTAGTCTCATGACTTGAACATAACCTAAAATAGCTAAGATAATGCACGGGACGGCGAGCGCGCGCACCTAAAGAGATAAAGTACACTATAGCGAATGTAAACATGCATCAGCAGCTAAAAATGTCCGTGATAGATGTAGGGCTGCTCTACATCATATATTTGCGTTAACTGCGGGTAGGCAAGCAAAAGAGGGATCGCATATTTGTGACAACCGTTGGCTGTGTGGTAAGTAAGTAGCTTGCTAACCAACCACATGGTTCCGGGTTCAGTCCCACTGCGTGGCATCTTGGGCAAGTGTCTTCTGCTATAGCCCCGGGCCGACCAATGCCTTGTGAGTGGATTTGGTAGACAGAAACTGAAAAGAAATCTGTCGTATATATGTATATATATATATGTGTGTTTGTGTGTCTGTGGTTGTCCCCTTAGCATTGCTTGACAACCGATGCTGGTGTGTTTACGTCCCCGTCACTTAGCGGTTCGGCAAAAGAGACCGATAGAGTAAGTACTGGGCTTACAAAGAATAAGTCCCGGGGTCGATTTGCTCGACTAAAGGCGGTGCTCCAGCATGGCCGCAGTCAAATGGCTGAAACAAGTAAAAGAGTAAAAAGAGAGTAAGGGTTTGATGGGTGTAAAACAAAATAGGAAATTTGAAAGAATTTTCTATAAAATTAAGTTTTTAAGCATCAAATGGCTATGGGAGCCCACCAGAATGGAATAGTAAGCGAAGGGGGTCCTTAGATAAAAAGTGTTTGAGAACTATTGCTCTAGATGTTTACTGCTGATAATAATAATATAATAATAATAATTGTGTACAGTGCTCAGGTGCACTACAACTCATCTAAAGTGTATATATAATCAGGTGTAGTTTCGGCGGATTTCGGAAAGCATGAAGGCCTTAAAGGATGCAGTGTCATGGCAGTCAACAACTGACGCAGGCAGTTTATTCGTCTGACTCTGTCTAATTTCAATTTAAAATAATTTCGTATTTTACTTTTCTAGATTGAAAAATGTAGAAACTAACATGGAGACAGCAATGGAGTTTGCCCCTGAGAGTTTCGGTCAAGTCCACATGTTATACATTGATTGCAATGTTAACGGTCATCCTGTGAAAGCCTTCGTTGATTCAGGTAACAGTCAAGTCTTGCCTTCTTTAACCCCCTTTTGATGCTATATTTCTGCCGAGATTTAATGTTATTTAATGTGAAACTGTATCCATTCGCTGACAGGTGCTCAAATGACTATCATGAGTCAGTCGTGTGCAGAACGCTGCAACATCATGAGACTCGTAGACAATCGATGGGCAGGGATTGCGAAAGGTGTTGGTACACAGAAAATTATTGGAAGAGTACATTTAGGTGAGTACAAGAGTATGTTTCAGATGACATGGCTGTTAAATGTTGGATTTATCAATTACTTTTTTACATCTACTAGAAGCAATCATCATCATCATCATCATCATCATTGTTTAACGTCCGTTTTTCCATGCTGGCATGGGTTGGACATTTTGACTGAGTTCTGGAGAGCCAGCAGCTCCACCAGGTTCCAATCTGATCTGGCAATGTTTCTACAGCTGGATGCCCTTCCTAATGCCAACCACTCCAAGAGTGTAGTCGGTGCTTTTTACGTGCCAGTCAGGTGGCCCTGGCATTGATCATGTTCGGATAGTGCTTTTTACGTTCCACTGACACAGGAACCAGTCGGGCAGCCCTGGCATCGACCATATGTGGAAAGTGCATTTTATGTGCCACCAATACAGGAGCCAGTCAGGCTGACCTGGCATCGACCATGTTTGGATGATGCTTTTTACGTGCCACCAGCAAGGGAGCCAGTCAGGGGACCCTGGCATTAGTCACATTCGGATAGTGCTTTTTATGTGCCAATGGCACAGGAGCCACTCAGCAGGCACTGGCTTCAGCCACGTTCGGATGGTGCTTTTTACGTGCCACAGTGCCTCCTTTTCAGAGTATGCATTGGTTGTTCAGTTTGTTAATTATTATAAACAAGGCAGCGAGCTGGCAGAATCTTTAGCACGCTAGGCGAAATGCTTAGCGGTATTTTGTCTGTCTTTATGTTCTGAGTTCAAATTCCGCCGAGGCCAATTTAGCCTTTCATACTTTTGGGGTCGATAAATTAAGTACCACTTGTATACTTGGGATGATCTAATCGACCGGCATCCTCCCACAAAATTTTGGGCCTTGTGCCTAGAGTAGAAAGAATGATAATAATAGTGGTTACAAATTTTGCCAGAAGTGCAGCAGTTTTGGGGAGGGGGATGAGTCGATTACATTGACCCCAGTGCATAACTGGTACTTATTTCACCGACCCCAAAAGGTTGAAAGGCAAGGTCCACCTCAGTGGAATTTGAACTCAAGGTAACGATGGGCAAAATGCTGCTAAGCATATCACCCAGCGTGTTAACAATTCTGCCAGTTCACTGCTTTATATAATAATAATAATGATGATGATGATGTTAATCATGAGAATGTTCACCGTGTCTTGACTTTTGATAATTTCTCTTTGTGTTGCAGGTCAAATTCAAATTGGTCCAGATTTCCTTCAGTCTTCATTCTCAATATTGGAAGACCAGCCCGTGGATATGTTGTTAGGGCTGGACATGCTTCGACGGCATCAGGTGTGTATATATGTATATATACTACTATGTTGTGGTGTGAGTATGTGTGTGTGTGTATATATATATATATATATACACACTTATATATATATATATATATCATCATCATCATCATCGTTTAACGTCCGTTTTGTATGCTAGCATGGGTTGGACGGTTCAACTGGGGTCTGGGAAGCCCGAAGGCTGCACCAGGGCCAGTCAGATCTGGCAGTGTTTCTACAGCTGGATGCCCTTCCTAATGCCAACCACTCCATGAGTGTAGTGGGTGCTTTTTATGTGCCACCGACACAGGTGCCAGACGAGGCTGGTGAACGGCCACGCTCAGAAATTCTTTCCAATATTCAGAATAGTTGATAGCTTCCATTAAGTGATCTAATCAGCAGTGGAGGAGAGTACTCAAAGGAGGTGACAAAAGAATCCCAGAAGTAGTGAGACACTGTATTGGAAAACACCCATATAACCTATGCAAGCACAAAAAAGCATATATATATATACACATATAAGAGAACAAGGTGTACGTACGCCGCAATAATAAATGTATAAAAAATATATATAAAAATACAAAATGGGACAAGAACGCAAAACATTCAAATAGACGATACAAAAACAACAGACGGGTCATTCGAAGCCTCTAATCTTCAGTCAAAAACCGGATCATCCTCGCAATTTCGGCTGATTAATCTTGAGATTGCTCTGATCTGGCCAGTCCCAAGGAAAAACTAAGCTACGAGCATTAGATTTCTTGGGAAAAGGATTGAATGTATACGAAACAAGGACAGAAAAACGGACAATGTTACACGAATATAAATACAAAAAACAAAAAGTAATACGAATATAAATACAAAAAACAACAATGATAATAATAACAGGACAAAAACAACAGGTGTCTGTCTGAAGTTGAAAGACGTCTATTTGAATGTCTTGCGTTCTTGTCCCATTTTGTATTGTTATACAGGGTGTCCCAAAAAAATGTATACACATAGTGGTTCGGCAAAAGAGAACGATAGAATAAGTACTAGGCTTACAAAGAATAACAAATTTACAATTATTTAAGGTGTGTATACATTTTATTGGGACACCCTGTATATATATTTTTATACATATATATACACATACACACACACACACACACACACACACCGTAAAATAATGTTTAAAACCACAACTATTACATAAAGTTTTGCTTTGAGCTTTTGCGTAAACTGGCATTGAAAGCAGAGTTGGTACTGAAACAAATGTAACTTGTTATTAAAGATGTGCTAAAGTTTTTCCTTCGCATTGGGGTCGATGTAATCAACTTAATCCCTTTCTCTGTCCTTGTTTAGCCCCTTGTGGGCAATAAAAAAATAAAGAAAACAGACGTTAAATGCTGCTGCTGATGATGTGGATATCCATACAAAAATCCTTGTAATGGTTCAGATTTCTCCAAGCACTAGTCGGGAGCAATATAATCACCTCAATTGAGATTCCCCTGCCTAGGAGACACGAGCACTTTCACATGTACATACACACATGACAGACTTTCAATTTCCACCCACCGAATTCATCAAGGTTTTGGTAAGCCCGAGGCTATAGAAGACCCTTGCCCAAGGTGCCGTGCAATAGGACTGCACCCATAGCCATGTGGGTAGAAAACAAATTTCTTACTCAAATAACCTGGGCTGTGTGGTAAGTAGCTTGCTAACCAACCACATGGTTCCGGGTTCAGTCCCACTGCGTGGCATCTTGGGCAAGTGTCTTCTGCTATAGACCCGGGCCGACCAATGCCTTGTGAGTGGATTTGGTAGACGGAAACTGAAAGAAGCCTGTCGTATATATGTATATATATATGTGTGAGTGTGTGTATATGTTTGTGTGTCTGTGTTTGTCCCCCTAGCATTGCTTGACAACCGATACTGGTGTGTTTACGTCCCCATCACTTAGCAGTTCGGCAAAAGAGACCGATAGAATAAGTACTGGGCTTACAAAGAATAAGTCCCGGGATCGATTTGCTTGACTAAAGGCGGTGCTCCAGCATGGCCGCAGTCAAATGACTGAAACAAGTAAAAGAGTATTATTTTCTTTATTTTTGTATTTTTTTTTCATTTATTTATTTATTTATTTTGGTTCCCTTTTCAGTGTTCAATAGATTTAAAACGAAATGTGTTAGTGATCGGTACAACAGGTACAGAAACCCCGTTCCTCAGTGAATCTGAGCTTCCTGAACATGCGCGGTTAAACCTGTTACAGAGACCTTCATCAAGTATAGAAACTGAGGACCAACAACTAGCTGAAGCTCTGGCACGATCTGCTGAAGAGGCCTCAGGTAAGCTTACCTCTCCTCATTGTAATAACGTGTTATAGCAACATTATGATGTTAATGCTGTACTTCCTGTAACTTGAAGGCTTGGCTATGTCATTGACCCTTTCATTACTGTATTTGTTTTGAGATGTTCTGAGCTTCTTTCAATTACTTTAAATATAACAAAGAATTTAGTAAAATAATTTGATTATCATTCAGTTAGTGTTAGGAATGTAAATTGTGACTAAGGTTTGGTGGGAGATTTTAATTCAAAACTTATAGAAACGAGACATTTGTTACCATATTTCTGTTGAGATGCTCTGTGTTTCTTTCAATTAATTTTAAATATAACAAAGAATTTAGTAAAATAACTTTATCATTAAGCTAGTGTTAGGAACATAAATTGTGACTAACGTTTGGTGGAAGATTTTAATTCAAAACTTATGAAAACAAGATATTTGTACTCAGAGCCGGTTTCAGCCGGGTTGGTAATGAAAGGGTTAAGAGGTTTGCTTCCCAGTGGCAATGTATTGGGTTCAATCCCACTGTATGGCATCTTAAGGGAGTGTCTTCTACTAAGAGCTCCAGGCCAACCAAAATCTTTGTGAGTGGCTTTGGTAGACAGAAACTGAAAGAAGCTTCTGTGTGTGTGTGGTGGGAGCATATCCAGTGACATATAAAAAGCTATCGTGCCACTGCCATATTAAGAAGCACCCAGCACACACTATAAAGTGATTGGCATTAGGTGGGGCCCCCCAACCATAGAAACCAAGTCAGAACAGATTGGAACCTGATGCAGCTCCAGCTGGCCAGCAATGGTCAAACCAGCCAACCCATGCCAGCATGGGAAACAGACATTAAAGGATGTCTGACACTCATGCCATGCGAGCTGGCAAAAACGTTAGCCGGGTGAAATGCGTAGCCATATTTCATCTGCCGTTACGTCCTGAGTTCAAATTCCGCCTAGGTCAACTTTGCCTTTCATCCTTTCAGGGTCGATAAATTAAGTACCAGTTGCGCACTGGGGTCGATATAATCGACTTAACCCGTTTGTCTGTACTTGTTTGTCCTGTCTGTGTTTAGTCCGTTGTGTGTAGTAAAGAAATAGGTATACACAAAAAAGCACCCATCACACTCTGTTAAGTGGTTGGCATTAGGAAGGGCATCCAGCTTTTGAAACCAAACCATTTTAATATGACACCACATAAGCATTCTTATGTGGCACCGGCACAAGTGCTTTTTGCATGGGCTTGGTACAAAACTCTTGCAGGCTAATCTTCCTTACCAGGGGGAACGGCCTTAACACTTCTACTGGTGTAGGAGGGGGTCTTCATGAGTACAGCAAGGCACCAGGTATCTCAGTCCTATATATATATATATGTGTGTGTGTGTGTGTGTATGTATATATATATTTATATATATATGCATGCACAATTAGAGGTTATGTTAGCCTCATGAAGGGATGGTGTCATCTAAGGAAATACTTGTTCAATACCTAATATTTTTAGAGAAGTAATTTCATTAAAATAATATATATATATATAATATATATATATATATAAAACCATATAGTTTATATTCGTATAAAAGAAGAAAATGAAAATGGAGATTGGGTGGTTAATAATAAACAATTATTAACTACCTAATCTTCATTTTCTTTTTCTTCTTTTAGGGCATCCAGCTGTAGAAACTCTGCCAGATCAGATTGGAGCCTGGTGCAGCCATATGGTTCACCAGTCCTCAATGAAATCATCCAACCCATGCTAGCATGGAAAGCGGACTTTAAACGATGATGATAGTATATATATATATACAGGAGTGGCTGTGTGGTAAGTAGCTTGCTAACCAACCACATGGTTCCGGGTTCAGTCCCACTGTGTGGCATCTTGGGCAAGTGTCTTCTGCTATAGCCCCGGGCCGACCAATGCCTTGTGAGTGGATTTGGTAGACGGAAACTGAAAGAAGCCTGTCATATATATGTATATATATATATGTGTGTGTGTGTCTGTGTTTGTCCCCCTAGCATTGCTTGACAACCGATTCTGGTGTGTTTATGTCCCCGTCACTTAGTGGTTCGGCAAAAGAAGACCGATAGAATAAGTACTGGGCTTACAAAGAATAAGTCCCGGGGTCGATTTGCTCGACTACAGGCGGTGCTCCAGCATGGCCGCAGTCAAATGACTGAAACAATTAAAAGAGTAAATATATATATACATACATACACGTATCCACACATACATGCATATATACATCTCTCAGTTTCTATCTACCAGATACACATGCAAGGCTTTGATCCAGCATGATAGTAAAAACACTCTTGCCCAAGGTATCACACAGTAGGACTGAACCTGAGGCCATATAGTTGGAAAGGAAATTTCCTAACCACACAGCCACATCGTAACGCTTAATATAGTGTGACTGAGAAGAAAGAAGCGTGTAGAGGAGGGTGAGTCTAGGTTGACTGAAACAAATCTAAATTCTTTTGTTTAATCATTTCTCATTTAAACTGGCGAAATCCAACCCTATGTTTTGCATTCAATCTGGCCATATCTAGCCTCTCGTACCTTGCCTACACTGACATTCTAAAAATAAACAATCACATCTTCAAAACCTGAAAGCTATAAAATAATGCATGATTAATTCAAAACAGTTTGAATAAGAAAGTGTTGTATTTAACAGAGTAATCTGAATTGTAAAGGGTTAGAAAATGTTTAATATTTTGACGGGGGTTCTCTCTTTTTTTTTTTTGTCTTCTGAGATTCTGTTTATTTTAATTTCAGCAAAACACGTGATGGTTTCTAGTCGTAAGCCAGCCTCCACATCCACTGCTATCTCAGGCTCCAAACCGACGGCCACAGTTTCATCTCCTCCTCACATTCCCCCAACCTCTCCACCACAAACATTCTCAGAGGAAGCCATGCTGCGACTCATGTCCTACGGATTCGAAAGACAACAGGTTCTAGATGAACTGCATCGATCAAATGGAGATGTCGACCAGGCCTTGGCAGCGCTGTTGGCTAAATCTTTACAAATGCCTTGAGCTGGGGGGATGCGGGTCGTAATTTTGATGGGTGACATTTTGTGAACAGTCATATCGTAACTTTTAACAGGTGGCCATTGTCCTTTTCTTTTTTTTTTTCCGAATCACAGCCATAAACATATAAACACGTCTTCATTAATCTAATCTCATTGAATTTCAAATGTAAACAACTGAAGAGATTAAATATTCTACTGTAATTCAGTTGTAGACATTTTATTTTGCCTTCCAATTAAGAATTGTTATCAACAGAACTGATGAAACTAGCTAACATTGAAACAACTGCCTGCATCTGGCTTGATGGCAACAGTTGTTTCATAGTTTGATGACAAATGCTGTCATTTCGTCAGCTTTTTTTTTCTATTATGTCACATTAACTTACAATTGTATATTTTCCTGTTGTTGTATCATTTTAAACTCCTCATCTGTTGCTGTTTCCACTCAACCTACCAATATCTGTTCTTTAATTTTGCTCTCATATCTTTTATTAAGAGTTGTTACTGTCCAAAACTTGGCTTTCACATGTGTTGTTTGTCCTGACATAAAATTTACAATTTATGTATATCTACATTTACATCAAAGTATTTTGTTGAAGAAAGCTTTTTTTGTATTTAGATTATTTCTGACATTATTTGTGTTTCAACATTTGTCTTGATGTACATACAGCAGTGAGTGGCATTATTAATTCCCAAACACTCTCCTCCTCATTGGCACTCTATGATATATCAATACAGTGTTTGAACAGAAGCAGTAATAATATTCTTCATTCATTTATTTATTGCATTCTTAGTCCCCCTCTGCTTTTCTTTGCTCCTAGGGCATAACAGCACTTGTGTCCTTTCAGTCATGTTCACTCATTGTCTGTACTAAAAACCATTACTATTTCTACTCCAATATTATTATTTCTACTCAAACACTATCACTATTTCTACACAAACATTATTGCCACTTCTACTCCAACATTATCACTATTTCTACTCAAATATTATTGCCACTTCTACTCCAACATTATCATTATTTCTACACAAACATTATTGCCACTTCTACTCCAACATTATCATTATTTCTACTCAAATATTATTGCTACTTCTACTCCAACATTATCATTATTTCTACTCAAATATTATTGCTACTTCTACTACAACATTATCATTATTTCTACACAAACATTATTGCCACTTCTACTCCAACATTATCATTATTTCTACTCAAATATTATTGCTACTTCTACTACAACATTATCATTATTTCTACTCAAATATTATTGCCACTTCTACTCCAACATTATCGCTGTTTCTATCCAAACATTATCACTTGTCGTTATTCAGTCAGGCACACCAGGATCGACTTTGCCTTCCATCCTTTTGAGGTCGATAAATTAAGTACCAGTTACGCACTGGAGTCGATGTAATCGACCGGTCCACTCCCCTAAAATTTCAGGCCTTGTGCCTATGGTAGAAAGTATTATTCACTCGGGCAAATTGCCCAGACCAGTGCAACTCTTCCACACCAGATGTCCCGAATGACTGGTTTGGGTTTCAATCTCATTGACTAGCTGAAATATCCCATCTGTACATGCCATGACTATAGATGATAGCACTAGTGTGCTAACTGAACTGGTTGATCCTGGCCATGGACAGTTTGTTGTCTGTTTATCCACTCAACATCATTATCATCATCGTTTAACGTCCGCTTTCCAAGCTAGCATGGGTTGGACGGTTTGACTCAGGGCTGGCGAACCAGATGGCTGCACCAGGCTCCAATATTGATCTGGCAGAGTTTCTACAACTGGATGCCCTTCCTAATGCCAACCACTCCGAGAGTGTAGTGGGTGCTTTCATGTACCACTGGAACGAGGGCCAGTCAGGCGGTACTGACAACGGCCACGCTCAAATGGTGTTTTTTACGTGCCACCTGGACAGGAGCCAGTCCAGCGGCACTGGCAATGACCTAGCTCAAATGTTTTTTCACATGCCACCGGCACAGGTACCAGTTAGGTGATGCTGGTAACGATCACGCTCAAATGGTGCTTTTTACATGCCACCAGCACGAAAGTCAGTTATCCACTCGAGCAACGATCTGCTTGGATGGTGCTCTTAGCACTCCACTAGCATGGATGCCAGTCATTGAATTTGATTTCAATTTCACTTGCCTCAACAGGTCTTCGCAAGCAGAGTTTAGTGTCCAATGAAGGAAAGGTACGCATAAGTGGACTGGTTACACCCCTGGCATAGGTCACGAGGTTATGGTCTCATTTGGCTTGCCGGGTCTTCTCAAGCACAGCATATTTCCAGAAGTCTCGGTCACTACTCATTGCCTCGTTCATTTACTGAAATAGTTCGCATCCCATGATTTCAACATACCCTGGCGCAAGTGGTTACATGTTATTTAACCCCTAGCTGGGACCCTGGCAGGTACTGTCACTCAAGGTTTAGAGTATTGACACTCTGTTAGTTATAATGAGGAGGGTTCCAATTGATCCAATAAGCAGAGCGGCCTCTTTTACTCTTTTACTTGTTTCAGTCATTTGACTGCAGCTATGCTGGAGCACCACCTCTAATCGAGCAACCCGACCCCAGGACTTATTCTTTGTAAGCCCAGTACTTATTCTATCGGTCTCTTTTGCCGAACCGCTAAGTTACGGGAACATAAACATGCCAGCATCAGTTGTCAAGCAATGCTAGGGGGACAAACACAGACACACAAACACACACACACACATACATATATATATATATATATATTATATATATATATATATATATATATCAACAATCAAGGAACGGCCATAATAGGCCATTCACCCACTAGAAATAACAGCCAAAGCTTCAACCGCAAATAAAAGTCAATTCCGTAAACAGGAGAAAATTTAAAAAACATTTACCCTGTAATTTCTTATACGATGCACCGTTTCATCTGCTGTTTAATGGTAAACTAACCTGATTAAATTAAATCAAGCCAATCTTCCATAGGCCCTCAGATTCTTCTTTGCTGGTGGCAAAAAAATTCTACAAAATTTTTTTTTGCCACCCTATATTGATTAATTATATATATATATATAAATAATAAATATTAGGGAATAAATCCAAATTTACAGGGAAAAAAATCAGATTTAGGATTAAATCCAATTTTATAGTAAAATATTATAAAATATTATTAGAGACAAAACCACTATTTTGCAAAACAAACAAGGAAGACTTAATCAATACATAAAATTTTAATAAATAGTCTATTTATTTATTAAAATTTTATGTATTGATTAAGTCTTTCCTTGTTGTTTTGCAAAATAGTGGTTTTGTCTCTAATAATATTTTATATATATATATACACACACATATATACGACGGGCTTCTTTCAGTTTCATGAAATTAACATGCAAGTGGCTGAGGGCACCGCAGACATGTGTACTCTTCATGTAGTTAGTTCTCAGGGAGATTCAGCATGACAGTATGACAAGGCTGGCCTTTTGAAATACAGGTACTGCTCATTTTTACCTGTTGATTGGAGAAATGGAAAATGAAGTGTCTTGCTCAGCGACACCATGCGCTGCTGGGAATCGAACTCACGACTTTACAGGTTGTAAGCCAACTACCCTAACCACAAAGCTACACACCATCACAGGGCCAGATATACCTGGGAACATTGATGGCTAAGAGCTGGTTTCATACTCCTCAAAGCCCTGGAATCTGAACCATGGCTCACCCAAACACTGCCATTGTCCCTAAAAACAAAATAAATCCCACAGTGTCTTTTATTCCCTCAATCTCACACTGCTATCACTAATTCCATGTCTTCCATTAGTTCACCAAAGTGAAAAAAACCTACCAATTACTTCACTAAACTATTAGGTTCACCATTGACTGACATTTCTGTCGTTCATTTCATCTTTGAAGAGTTATTTCCCCTGAGATCCAACTACCGTTTTTTTTTTCTCTAAATTTGGGATCAAATTTCTTGGTTTCCGAGAATTATTGGCAAAACCTTTTTGGCAGAATTCTGGTAGAAATAGTCCATATACTCCCTTATAACTTTTTTTTATTAATTGTTTGAAATTTTCAGAATTTTTTTGCGAATTTGTGTTCTGCACATGGGAATCCATATGATTATGAAAAAAAATTTTATTTTTTGTGATTTAAGGGTGATTTAGCTGTTGTTTTTAGCACATCTCTTGGTCACCTGATACCTTCCTCGTTTCTTTATCGCTCTGACCTGCATTGATGTATTTGGATATTTTTCTTCCCATAAACACATTCAAGGTCTGTTGCTTGTATTTAAGCAAAACGTCTATACAACTCTGATTTTTTTTTTTTAAATCGTAAAAGTAAAAATTTTAGGATTTATATAGGAGTAAAATGTTTTAGAATTTTTTCTTCTTTTTTTTATTGGTATATGAATTCTCATGTGTAGAACACAAATTCATCTTCAAGGGTTCTTTCTTCAAATCAAGCCTTGGACTTTTATTTAAAAGCCTCGAACTTATTTTATAGGTCCCTTTTGCTAAGTTACAGCACCTTAAACACACCAGCACTGGTTGTCAAATGGTGGAGGGCAAATAGATACGAGAACACAGACACACAAACACACATATGTATATAAACACGACAGGCATCTTTCAGTTTCTGTCTACCAAATCCACTCACAGGGCTTTGGTCGGCCCACGGCTATAGTAGAAGACATTTGCTCAAAGTGCCATGTAGTGGGACCGAACCTGGGACCATGTGGTTAGGAAGCAAGCTTCTTATTTCTTTATTGCCCACAAGGGGCTAAACATAGAGGGGACAAACAAGAACAGACAAAGAGATTAAGTCGATTACATCGACCCCAGTGCGTAACTTGTACTTAATTTATCGACCCCGAAAGGATGAAAGACAAAGTTGTCCTCAGCGGAATTTGAACTCAGAATTTAACAGCAGACTAAATCCCGCTAAGCATTTCACCCAGCATGCTAACGTTTCTGCCAGCTTGCCGCCATCTCTCAGTTTCTGTCTACCAAATTCACTCATAGGTCTTTGGTCAGCCTGAGGCTATAGTAGTGCCATGTAGTAGGACTGAACCTGGGACCATATGGTTAGGAAGCAAGCTTTCTTACCACACAGCTGGCCATTCAGTGTTTTAAAATATTTTGTATGTTTTGGAAGTTTAACCAATTTATTATGCACAAATTTTAAGTACTAAAATCTTATATGGGTTGCGAAGGCCCATTATGGCTCCCGGTTGAGAACTGCTGTCTTAAATTGATTTGGTTTCTATCACTGGTTAGCATGGCTGTATGGTTAAGAAGCTTGCTTTGCAACAACCTTTTCAAACTCCACCTGTCTAACACCTGTAGACATGTTTACAAAGTCAGAAAACAGCACAGCTCCCATGACTTTCGGAAACATTTTTCCGTGCTAAGAGTTGCTGAAGCATGGAACAAACTACCGGCATCAGTTGTTAGTTGTCGGAGCACTGCATCCTTCAAAACTTCCATGCTTCCTGAGATTTGCCAACACTACAACCTGATTTTCTCCCCTCCATACACACGCAAGCATGTTTCTGACTCATACACTGTTCACTTTCCAGACATCTGTACATTACTGCATATATATTCTTTTACTTGTTTCGGTCAGAGCTTAGTGGAGCTCTGGTGTGTATGATCTGATGGTTGGTCATGCTTGGGAATCCAGCAAGATAATCTAATGACACTTGCTTCTGATAGGACCCTGTGGAGGAGGTGTTTGAGGACTCTCCCTCCATGACCCTCCCACGAAAAGTGTGTAAAGAAGATGGATGTCTGATTAGAATGTCACGGAAGAATCACGGAATAGATTCTTTAAACCAAGCCAGCCAGCAAGAAACTTAGGGGTAGACCAAGGACAAAATATTTGGATAATATCCATAATCTTAATTACTCTTTTACTTGTTTTAGTCATTTGACTGTGGCCATGCTGGAGCACCGCCTTTAGTCGAGCAAATCGACCCCAGGGCTTATTCTTTGTAAGCCTAGTACTTATTCTATCGGTCTCTTTACCGAACTGCTAAATTAAGGGGACGTAAACACACCAGCATCGGTTGTCAAGCGATGTTGGGACAAACACAGACACACAAACATATACACACACACACAAACATATACACACACACACATATATATATATATATATAAAATATTATTAGAGACAAAACCACTATTTTGCAAAACAAACAAGGAAAGACTTAATCAATACATAAAATTTTAATAAATAGTCAAAAAAACCGCCACCTCATAAAATTTTAATAAATAGTCAAAAAAACCGCCACTAAAATTTTAATAAATAGTCAAAAAAACCGCCAAATAGTGGTTTTGTCTCTAATAATATTTTATAATATTTTACTATAAAATCGATTTAATCCTAAATCTGATTTTTTCCCTGTAAATTTGGATTTATTCCCTAATATTTATTATATATATATATATATATATATATATATATATATATATACACATATATACGATGGGCTTCTTTCAGTTTCCACTCACAAGGCTTTGGTCGGCCCGAGGCTATAGTAGAAGACACTTGCGCAAGGTGCCACGCAGTGGGAGTGAATCCGGAACCATGTGGTTTGTAAGCAAGCAACTTACCACACAGCCACTCCTACGCCTATGTCAAACTTTCGGAACCCATCAAGAGATCCTTTGAAAAACCCCATATTAGTCACTTGCATTAGGGATCATACTCTTTCAGCCATTATCTAAGAAAGGATAGTCATGGAAACTGAACTGAAGATAGCAAGCCTGACCTTTTATCAACCTCCACAGATTGGGCTGCTACTTCTATGCATTGAAAGATCACAGGTCCTGAACTAGGAACTTGTGATTAGAATGTCGCAGAAAAAGACAGATTCTTCAGGCCAAGCCAACCGACAAAAGACCTAGGGGTAGACCAAGAATGAGATGTTAGGATAATATCTATAGTTCCCGTTGGTGACACTTGGAAATCCATCAAGTAGCATTACACCAGCGGTCCTTTGAAAGAACCCCTATTTCGGCCACTGGCGCCCTTTTGGTCATTACCTAACATTCATGACTATAAGTGAAGGTAGGCATGGAAATTGAATTGAAGATAGCAAGTCTGGCCTTTTATCAGCCTCCACAGATTGAGCTGCTGTTTCTATGCATTGAGAAGTTACAGTTCCAATACCACAGACACATGGGTAGGATCTTTTCTACTCTAGGCGCAGGCCTGAAATTTCGGGGGAGGAGACCAGTCGATTACATCGACCCTGTATGCAACTGGTACTTAATTTATCGACCCCGAAATGATGAATGGTAAAGTCGACCTCGGCGGAATTTGAACACAGAACGTAAAGACAGACGAAATAATTATTTCTTTACTACCCACAAGGGGCTACACACACAGGGGGCAAACAAGGACAGACAAATGGATTAAGTCGATTACATCGACCCCAGTGCGTAACTGGTACTTAATTAATCGACCCCGAAAGGATGAAAGGCAAAGTCGACCTCGGCAGAATTTGAATACAGAACGTAGCGGCAGACGAAATACCGCTAAGCATTTAGCCTGGTGTGCTAACGTTTCTACAAGCTTACCACCTTAGACATATGAGAAGAATGTACTTATTCTATCATTCACACTTGCCGAACCTCTAAGGTACAAAGAGGGTAAACAAACTAACATCGGTTGTCATGAAGCGGTGGAGGACAAACGCAAATGCACACACACACACACGCACACTTATATAAACTGGATTCCTCACAGTTTCCGTCTACCAAATTCTCTCACAAGGAATAGGTCGGCCCGAAGGATAGTTGAAGGCTGTTGCCCAACGTGCTGCGCGGTGAGACTGAATCTGAAACCACGGGAGTTGCTAAGCGAATGTCTTAAACACACAGCCATGCCAGCGCCCGTTTCGTGAATTAAATGGTAAAAAGAAATTGGAAAGAAAGATAGAAGTAGGTCACGGGAATTGATATTTTTGAAAGTAGAAACAAAATCAAAGATGGGGAACATATTTACTTAGGTTATCAGCCGTTCTGATGCCAGTTTTTCATCACATTGTGATTATAAAACATTTCATACAGCTTTAGCGAACCAATTATTGACAAACACGAATGGACGCCTTGAAGCAAGATCACATCTCTTAAAACTACTCTCGATTCCCAAAAGAAACAAAACGAATTTACTGACATTGCAAAATACCTTTGCTAGACGTTATGAACATTACTTAATCGTATTCTTTTTTTCATATAACCTATCTTTTAAGAAGGAAATCATTTAAAATGTCGATTTAACAAATTAATAGAATTTCCTCTTATTTGTACATTAAGTGTCCACAGGGTCTTTTTTTGCTTTCTGTTTTCCCTTTTCTTTTCTTTTCAACAACCAGTCAGTCGGTTTGTTGGTTGTCATTATTTTCTTACAATTAAAGGCGGTGAGCTGGCATACGGACAAGGACAGCTATGTAAAGTAGTGCTGGTCTCTAACTGTGGAGGGAACCTGTGGAAGAAGTAGACCCAGGAAGACATGGGGCGAGATGGTTAAGCATGATCTTCAAATGTTGGGTCTCATGGAGGTGATGACAAGTGACCGAGTCTCTTGGCGATATGCTGTGCTTGAGAAGACTCGTCGAGCTGAGTGAAATCGTTGTCGTGGCCGTTGCCAGTTTCATAGAAATAGCACCCGTGCCAGTGGCACATAAAATAACCACCCAGTACAGAGTGGTTGGTGTTAGGAAGGGTATCCAGCTGTAGAAACCAAGCCAAAATCAAACTGGAACGTGGTGCAGCCCCAAGGCTTACCAGTTTCAAACAAACCATCTAACACACACCAGTATGAAAACGGACATTAAATGATGATGATGATGATTAACGCTTATATATATATATATATATATATATGTGTGTGTGTGTGTGGCGATTTTCTTTCTCCGTCTTCCCTTCCTTGGACCTTTCCTTCTTCTGTTTCTGACGAAGAGCTCTGCTCGAAACGTTAAATCCTCCTTTGTTTCCTTTCCTGAGCGTCCAATAACACTGTGCTTGTTCCACGTCCTCACATTGTTGCATTTTCTCTTTGTGTTTTCATGCTTGGATTAACTTTATATATATATATATATTGTTTATTCCTTCTCGAGCCATACTTGGCTCACTAGGGCCGGTTTCCCAGTTTCCTTGGCGTATAGGTTCCCCACCTGGACGGGACGCCAGTCCGTCGCAGGTGAGCTGCAAGAAGCAGGAGGAAAGAGTGAGTTGTGGTGAAAGAGTCAGCAGAAGCTTGCCATTACCTTCTGCCGGAGCCGCGTGGAGCTTAGGTGTTTCGCTCATAAACACACAAATCGCCCGGTCTGAGATTCAAACCCGTGATCCCTCGACCGTGAGCCCGCTGCTGTAACCACTTGGCCATGTGCCTCCACACACACACACACACACATATATATTAACGTGTATATATATATATATATCTCCACACACACACACACACACACATATATTAACGTGTATATATATATATCTCCACACACACACTCATATATATTATATATATTATATATATATGTATATAATTTCAACAATTGAGGGCAAAATTAATTAATTATTAATCAATTTCACCAAGTGTTCAGTATGCAAAGGGACCATTCAGGCGAATTCAAATTATTACATTATATAAAAGGGCTTAGTAAAAATTACTTTGCCGCATACTGAACTCATTAGAAATAGCAGCTAAAAAACTTTTTTAAAGCTATTTCTAATACTTAAAGAAAATCTCTCTCATATATAGTGTTTGCTTAATTCAACTCACAAAAGTTTGGGGGTAAGGACATCGAAAAATCAAATGCTAAGGTTATTCGAGAACGTACGTTTCAAGATTAGTCAAAACAACACTTCTATCATCAGCTCAGAAATTCCTTGGTTTGGATTTGGAAACACTGAAAATAAGAACATACCCTTTCGAAGATCTGCTCCCAACTAACAGTGCCAACAAATTCAAATAAGCAAGCGAAGAATCTCTGTTCTCCCCTTTCCACCAGCGTGGGTTAAAATCATCAAACACTATGCTTATTTCGGTAAAATCCGAAGCATTAATCAGAGGGAGATTAATTATAATTTCAACAATTGAGGGCAAAATTAATTAATTATTAATCAATTTCACCAAGTGTTCAGTATGCAAAGGACCATTCAAGGCGAATTCAAATTATTACATTATATAAAAGGGCTTAGTAAAATAAATTACTTTGCCGCATACTGAACTCATTAGAAATAGCAGCTAAAAAACTTTTTTAAAGCTATTTCTAATACTTAAAGAAAATCTCTCTCATATATAGTGTTTGCTTAATTCAACTCACAAAAGTTTGGGGGTAAGGACATCGAAAAATCAAATGCTAAGGTTATTCGAGAACGTACGTTTCAAGATTAGTCAAAACAACACTTCTATCATCAGCTCAGAAATTCCTTGGTTTGGATTTGGAAACACTGAAAATAAGAACATACCCTTCGAAGATCTGCTCCCAACTAACAGTGCCAACAAATTCAAATAAGCAAGCGAAGAATCTCTGTTCTCCCCTTTCCACCAGCGTGGGTTAAAATCATCAAACACTATGCTTATTTTGGTAAAATCCGAAGCATTAATCAGAGGGAGATTAATTATAATTTCAACAATTGAGGGCAAAATTATTAATTATTAATCAATTTCACCAAGTGTTCAGTATGCAAAGGGACCATTCAAGGCGAATTCAAATTATTACATTATATAAAAGGGCTTAGTAAAATAAATTACTTTGCCGCATACTGAACTCATTAGAAATAGCAGCTAAAAAACTTTTTTAAAGCTATTTCTAATACTTAAAGAAAATCTCTCTCATATATAGTGTTTGCTTAATTCAACTCAAAAGTTTGGGGGTAAGGACATCGAAAAATCAAATGCTAAGGTTATTCGAGAACGTACGTTTCAAGATTAGTCAAAACAACACTTCTATCATCAGCTCAGAAATTCCTTGGTTTGGATTTGGAAACACTGAAAAAAAACATACCCTTTCGAAGATCTGCTCCCAACTAACAGTGCCAACAAATTCAAATAAGCAAGCGAAGAATCTCTGTTCTCCCCTTTCCACCAGCGTGGGTTAAAATCATCAAACACTATGCTTATTTCGGTAAAATCCGAAGCATTAATCAGAGGGAGATTAATTATAATTTTCAATTGAGGGCAAAATTAATTAATTATTAATCAATTTCACCAAGTGTTCAGTATGCAAAGGGACCATTCAAGGCGAATTCAAATTATTACATTATATAAAAGGGCTTAGTAAAATAAATTACTTTGCCGCATACTGAACTCATTAGAGTTTTAGCTGCTATTTCTAATGAGTTCAGTATGCGGCAAAGTAATTTATTTTACTAAGCCCTTTTTATAATGTAATAATTTGAATTCGCCTTGAATGGTCCCTTTGCATACTGAACACTTGGTGAAATTGATTAATAATTAATTAATTTTGCCCTCAATTGTTGAAATTATAATTAATCTCCCTCTGATTAATGCTTCGGATTTTACCGAAATAAGCATAGTGTTTGATGATTTTAACCCACGCTGGTGGAAAGGGGAGAACAGAGATTCTTCGCTTGCTTATTTGAATTGTTGGCACTGTTAGTTGGGAGCAGATCTTCGAAAGGGTATGTTCTTATTTTCAGTGTTTCCAAATCCAAACCAAGGAATTTCTGAGCTGATGATAGAAGTGTTGTTTTGACTAATCTTGAAACGTACGTTCTCGAATAACCTTAGCATTTGATTTTTCGATGTCCTTACCCCCAAACTTTTGTGAGTTGAATTAAGCAAACACTATATATGAGAGAGATTTTCTTTAAGTATTAGAAATAGCTTTAAAAAAGTTTTTTAGCTGCTATTTCTAATGAGTTCAGTATGCGGCAAAGTAATTTATTTTACTAAGCCCTTTTATATAATGTAATAATTTGAATTCGCCTTGAATGGTCCCTTTGCATACTGAACACTTGGTGAAATTGATTAATAATTAATTAATTTTGCCCTCAATTGTTGAAATTATAATTAATCTCCCTTTGATTAATGCTTCGGATTTTACCGAAATAAGCATAGTGTTTGATGATTTTAACCCACGCTGGTGGAAAGGGGAGAACAGAGATTCTTCGCTTGCTTATTTGAATTTGTTGGCACTGTTAGTTGGGAGCAGATCTTCGAAAGGGTATGTTCTTATTTTCAGTGTTTCCAAATCCAAACCAGGATTTCTGAGCTGATGATAGAAGTGTTGTTTTGACTAATCTTGAAACGTACGTTCTCGAATAACCTTAGCATTTGATTTTTCGATGTCCTTACCCCCAAACTTTTGTGAGTTGAATTAAGCAAACACTATATATGAGAGAGATTTTCTTTAAGTATTAGAAATAGCTTTAAAAAAGTTTTTTAGCTGCTATTTCTAATGAGTTCAGTATGCGGCAAAGTAATTTATTTTACTAAGCCCTTTTATATAATATATATGTATATATATATATTAACGTTAGTATCTGCGTAAATGTAACTTTCTATCACACACTGATTTTTACTATATATTTCACAATGTTTCAATTATTGCAAAATATGTAAAAAAAAAAAAGATGTGTGTTACAGTCACACGTCCTTGTTACGGATGGAACTAACGGCCAGCGTGCAGAGATTCCTGATATAGGGAAGCCATTTCTGCAATAAACATTTCCGTAGGGAAGGTCTTGAGTGGACCAGATGTGTGTAAAGCCCTTCCTTACACATGGCTTTGCGGATAGCAGCTGTTGTATTGTCACTGATGTGTAGTAACTTTAGGAAACAAGTGTTTGGAGAGTTCTTCCGTTTTGACGGGTTTGTGCGCCGTATTGGCGACTGATAGCGCAAGCTGGGTATCCGTTGACTTTTGTAACCTTTTTAAGCTCGTGTTGTTTGTGTGGCCATGTCTGGTTTCGTTGAATATGTGAGAATTCAGCTTTTATGTATTCAACAGTTTAAAACTGACAGATATTTTCCGGCGACTTTCTTCTTTTCTTATTTTATTCGGCCCTGCTGGAGCACTGCTCTGAACGGTTTTTAATCGAACAAATCTACCCAGGACTTCATTTTTGAAGCTGAGTTCTTTTGCTGAACCGTTATGTAACGGGGATGTGAACACATCAACGCCAGTTGTCAAGCAGTGGCGAGGGGACAAACACACATGTATACGACGGTCTTTGAGTTTCCATCTGCCAAATCCACTCACAAACTGAGTGGATTTGGCAGTGCCAGTTTCTTATTTCTTTACTACCCACAAGGGACTAAACACAGAGAGAACAAACAAGGACAGACAAACGGATTAAGTCGATTATATCGACCCCAGTGCAGAACTGGTACTTATTTAATCGACCTCGAAAGGATGGAAGGCAAAGTTGACCTTGGCTGTATTTGAACTCAGAATGTAGCGGAAGACGAAATACTGCTAAGCATTTCGTCCAGCGTGCTAACGTTTCTGCCAGCTCGCCTCCTTTTAGTTTCTGTCTACCAAATCCACTCACAAGGGTTTGGTTGGTCCTCAGCTATAGCAGAAAACACCTGCTGAAGGTGCCATGCAGTGGGACTGAACCAGTAACCTTGTGGTAAAGAAGCGAACTTCTTACCACACAGCCCCGCTTGAGCCTATTTCAGATTCCTCAACCAAACTAAGTAACCAACATATGGCTTACCCATGTCATTTTGTCAGACACACTTGAAACGTCGGCGCTCAACCCTCAACGCTTCACAACCGCCACTGTACACTCTGTACTCTACGCTTGTCACTCAACACTCTACGCTCAAAGCTCTATACTCAAAACTCAATGCTCTACGCTCCACGCTCTACGTTCCACGCTCTACGCACCACGCTCTATGTTCCACGCTCAACATTCTACGTTCAACGCTATGCTCAACATTCAACGCTTTACGCTCCGCGTTCTACGCCCCACACTCTACACTCTATGTTCAGCGTTCAATGCTCTACACTCAACGCCCTTCGCTCAGCGATCTACGCTCGACGCTCAACCCACCTCGCTCAACGCCCCTCGTTCACCACCCCTCGCTCATCGCCCCTCGCTCAATGCCCATTGCTCAACGCTTTACGCTCTACGGGCAACGCTCTACACCAGTGGTTTTCAACCAGGGTTCCACCAGTACAGTCCAGGGGTTCTGCAAGAAGTTACAAAACTGCTAAAATCGGCAGTAATTTTTAATTCTCCTGTGCAGATATGTGTGCATAAGACTATTAAATTATTGCACAGGGGTTCCCCGAGCCAGTGGAATGTTTCCTTGGGGTTCCGCTCCAGCAAAAAGTTTGAAAAGGACTGCTCTACACTCTACACTCGACGCCCTCTACGCTCAACGCTCTAGTCTTTACGCTCAGCACGCTCCTGCTGTACCTTCTTCACCAGATATGTGGATGAGATACTCAACCTCACATTTTACAGTACTTAGTGGAAGTTTGTTCAGATTATGCTTCCCACCAAAGTACATTGTTTGCCATGGTATCCACTTAGATGGGCTGGGCTGTTTTTGAATAAAGTGCTTTTACAATTGAACAAGCATAGTGACGATGACAGGAAACCCGACGAGCGATCTCTCATTTTACCGACCATCCTACCCTCTCGGTTGCCTGTGCTCAAATGTCGTATACACCCAGTATATTGTTCAAAATTGAAGAGAATTTGTGCTCCGACTAGAGTAAGGTAGCCATATTGTTTAAATATGTAACCGCGACGGGAAAGGATTTCAGTCTATGCACGCATACAAATACACACACACGCAAAGAAACGCATACCCATATGCACACACTCATACACGCGTACAATAAAAACACACACACACACACACACATGCATATTCAAACACAATTAAACACACACACTCAAAAACACGTACTCAAACACATACACACAAAGACATACACTCACACACGCACTCAAACATACACGCATGAACTCACACAAATACACACACACACAAAATGAAGCACACTCAAACACATACGCATGCGCACACACACACTGCGGCCATGCTGGGGCACCTTGAAGTAAAAGAATAAAGAGAGTATATATATATATATATATATATATATATATCTCTAAATTAATATGTAACAATTATTCAATAGCCAAGATAAAACTCTGAGTTTCGGATGCCAAAGTGGAAATCCACAACACCATCTCTTCGGTTATCTGCATGGCAATTTCTCAATTTTTTTCATTTTCTCATTCATATATATATATATACATATATGTGTGTGTAGTATTTTATACGTAAATATAAGGGGGAACCACTATGTGGAAACCCTTACGCTAGAAAAAGATCCGCTATGGTCTCAACCACTAAGAATTGTTCTCCAGAAAATTTAGCACACCAGAAACGTAAGCGAGTAAGACATGAAAAATAACGTATGTATGTATGTATGAATGTATCTATGTATGTGTGTGTTTATGTATATACGACGGGCTTTTTTCAGTTTCCACCTACCAAGTCCACTCGCAAGGCTTTAGTCAACCCGGAGCTATAGTAGAAGACACTTGCCCAAGGTGCCACGCAGTGAGACTGAACCTGGAGCCATGTGGTTCGGAAGAAAACTTCATATCACACACAGCCACGCTTGCGCCCTCAGTTTTTTGTTCTTAACGAACAAAGGAAAATAGAAAGCAGAAAAGACCAAGCTTATCGAAGAAGCATTTAGCTTCACATCAAAAGTTAAAGAATGAAGTTGAGGGTAAAATGGCTGCTGATAGAACATTCTAACTTGAGAAGTCCGGAAACTTAAGCGTAGAGATAAGCAGGGCTTGGCAATTAGTTGATAATATTTGGCGAGAAGTCTTAAGTAGTTTCATTTATATCACCGATTAACATACAAGGGGCAGTTGCCACCACTACCACCACCACCACCACCACCACCGCTGCTACTACTACTACTACTACTACTACTACTACTACTACTACTACTACTACCACTACTACTACTACTACTCTTTTATTTGTTTCAGTCATTTGACTGGAGCACCGCCTTTATAGCCCAGCAGATCGACCCCAGGACTTATTCTTTGTAAACCTAGTACTTATTCTATCGGTCTCTTTCGCCGAACTGCTATGTTATGGGGATGTAAACACACCAGCATCGGTTGTCAAGCGATGTTGGCGGGGACAAACACAGACACACAAACACAAACATATGCACACACATATATGAACTCTCTTCATATTAAATATTTTAACTGGACAAAATGCTTTGCAACTTTTCATATGTACATATAACGCAGGTGTCCCAAGGCGATACTTATTCTATCGGCCTCTTTCGCCGAACCGCTAAGTTACGGGGATGTAAACACACCAGCATCGGTTGTCAAGCGATGTTGGCGGGGACAAACACAGACACACAAACACAAACATATGCACACACATATATGAACTCTCTTCATATTAAATATTTTAACTGGACAAAATGCTTTGCAGCTTTTCATGTGTGCATATAACGCAGGCGTCCCAAGGCGAGCTCAGTGTGGACGGAAACCACACCCTGAGAAAAAGGGCAAAAGCTCGCTCGATCTTGATTTTCAGTACTAATACGACGACGAGGAGCGGGCGAGTACGAACGAACAAACAAGCGAGTGAGCGAGCGAGTGCGTTGTCAGCCAGAACATGAGACAAAGGGTAACAAGTTTTCGGTGCATATGTTAAATAATAATATGTTCTGAGTTCAGAAGCCATTGGTGTCGACTTTGCCTTTCATCCTTTTCGGGATCAATAAAATAAGTACCCGAAATTGCTGACATTGTGCCAAAATTTGATGCCAATATAAGTGCGGTTGTTATGAACACAACAGGTCAGAGATTAAACGTTACCAGAAATCACAGCATCTAGAGCAGTGGTTTTCAACCAGGGTTCCGCCAGTACAGTCCAGGGGTTCCACAAGAAGTTACAAAACTGCTAAAATCGGCAGTAATTTTTAATTCTCCTGTGCAGATATGTGTGCATAAGACTATTAAATTATTGCACAGGGGTTCCCCGAGCCAGTGGAATGTTTCCTTGGGGTTCCGCTCCAGCAAAAAGTTTGAAAAGCACTGCTCTAGAGCAATGCTCCGTAACCGGTATGCCGCGGCACGATGCTAGGTGTAACCCGAGTGTAATTTTTTTCCCCCTATACTTTTAGTTATGTTTTTAGTTCAATTGTGCCGCCGAATTTTGAAAAGAATATAAGTGTACCCACAAGGGGCTAAACACAGAGAGGACAAACAATGACAGACACACGGATTAAGTCGATTATTTCGGCCCCAGTGCGTAACTGGTACTTATTTAATCGACCCCGAAAGGATGAAAGGCAAAGTCGACCTCGGTGGAATTTGAACTCAGAACATAGCGGCAGACGAATAACCTATTTCTTTACTACCCACATGGGGCTAAACACAGAGAGGACAAACAAGGACAGACACTCGAATTAAGTCGATTATTTCGGCCCCAGTGCGTAACTGGTACTTATTTAATCGACCCCGAAAGGATGAAAGGCAAAGTCGACCTCAGTGGAATTTAAACGCAGAACATAGCGGCAGACGAAACACCTATTTCTTTACTACCCACAAGGGGCTAAACACAAAGATGACAAACAAGGACAGACACACGGATTAAGTCGATTATATCGACTCCAGTGCGTAACTGGTACTTATTTAATCGACCCCGAAAGGATGATAGGCAAAGTCGACCTCGGCGGAATTTGAACGCAGAACATAGCGGCAGACGAAATACCTATTTCTTTACTACCCACAAGGTGCTAAACACAGAGAGGACAAACAAGAACAGATAAACGGATTAAGTTGATTATATCGACCCCAGTGCGTAACTGGTACTTATTTAATCGACCTCGAAAGGATGACAGGCAAAGTCGACCTCGGTGGAATTTGAACGCAGAACATAGTGGCAAACAAAATACCGCTAAGCATTTCGTCCGGCGTGCATAAGAATATAAGTGTACCGCAAGTGAAAAAGGGTTGTGGGGCACTGCTCTTGAGGAGTTGAACTCAGTGATTAAATATGAACAAAGTTTATGGTTTTACAGTTCTGCTCTCTGTAGCGAAGGACTGTACAGACTTGAACTGAGCTCTTGATAGCTAAGTGCCTTCGGCTAAAAGCAAAGAGTAAAAACAATAACAGGATATAGACGGCCGATCCTGCAGTTGGTAGTCCACTCCTACCCTTGTGTCAGCTGCAGCTTTGATAAACAATCAACTACACAGACTATACTTGAACCAAATGCCTGTTTCGTTAATCGTCTTCGTTGGCCGCCATTTTGAATATTATCCTTAAATTCCATTGTATAATTGCCACGCCGTTAATGTTCATTTAGCTCAATGCATGGGTGAGTGGGAGCCTCATTTTAATAACTGATTGAATTGCGTAACTTATTAAACCGCTACATACTGCAGAATCTTGTCATATAAGCAGGTCTAGAAAGGGCGAAGTTGCTAGTAGTTTCAACGTATATCTGCATTAAGGTCAAATGATAGATACATTGCAGATAAGTCCGTCGGAGCTTTTAAACAAAAGTAACAATGAACAACTGAGTGAGATTGAAATATTAAAAACAAAATACTCTTCAGCAATCATATCATTGTTGTATATTCTTCAAATAAAATTCTGGATGATTCAAAAAAACATTTAAGTACCTACTTTATGAAGTCTGAGTGGATATGAGAAAAAGCTTTGTTCAAAGACACATACACACACACACACGCGCAGGAACATGTACATGTATATATGTTTAAATATACGTCTATATATGTATGTGCATTTATACGTCTATGTATGTGTGTATATAGATAGGTATATATATGTATATTTATATATTGATAAAACGGTAAGATAACAAAAGAAAGAAAGAGACCTCAATATTATGTAAATAGAGGAAATTTATCTATACAATATGTTACATTACTCGGTAGTCAAGATAAAACTCTGAGTTTCAGATGCCGAAGTGGAAATCCACAACACCATCTCATCGGTTATCTGGCTATTTGAAAACGTTATGAAAAAATATACCGTTAAAAATGAAGGGAAATTACTCTGTTATAACTCTGCTTTGCCTGCGTACTTATACATCGCTCGCATTTTTCGTCATAAAAATTATATAAAAATACATAAAAATATATAAAAATATATATAAACATACATATATTTTATATATATATAATAAATAAATATATATATATATACACATATATATATATATATAATAAATGAGCCCTTTTAAAGCCTAGCCAGGATCATGGGCCCGGTTTCCTGGTTTCTATGGCGTATGTGTTCCCCAGCTGGACGGGATGCCAGTCCATCGCATCGCTACTCAATTTTGCCAGCTGAGTGGTCTGGAGCAACGTGAAATGAAGTGTTTTGCTCAAGAACACAACTCATCGCCCGGTCCAGGAATCGAAACTACAATCTTACGATCATGGTGCTGACACCCTAACCACTAAGCCATGCGTCTCCACACACACACACACACACACACACACACGTTATACGACTGTCACTCAGAATCTAGGATGTTTTTTTTTAAAATAACAAGTAGATTACGCTTTCGTTAATCGTTTTAGATGACAATATGGTGTCTATACGGACTCGAGTAGGCACAGGCACCCTCTCTCAGCCCTCTTGCTCTTGACCCAACAAAACATTGTGGAGGATGTCAGGAGAGAGAGAGAGAGAGACAAAGACAGATAGAAAGAGAGAGAGGGAATTTGTACGAGAGAGTGAGGGGGGGAAAATGGGTGGAAAGTATAAAGAGAGGGAGGGAGGGACAGGAGAAAAGCGGAGGAACATAGAGAAAGGGGTGCGCCATCAATCAGCTGACACTACAACGTGAAATGAAGTGCCTCGCTCAAGGACAAAAAACACATACACGCACACAAACATATGTGTAGTGTACACACATACACACACACGCACGCACGCACACGTTTATATACATCGCATATATACAAGGCGACGAGCTGGCAGAATCGTTAGCATACCGGGTGAAATGCTTAGCGGTATTTCGTCTGCCATTACGTTCTGAGTTCAAATTCCGCCATGGTCGACTTTGCCTTTCATCCTTTCGGGGTCGATAAATTAAGTACCAGTTACGCACTGGGGTCGATGTAATTGACTTATTCCCTTTGTCTGTCATTGTTTGTCCCCTCTATGTTTAGCCCCTTGTGGGCAATGAAGAAATATATATACATTGCATGATCGGATGTTGTTATATATCACTGACCACAATGTGCTTTGCATTGCTGTAGCTTTGGAACGATGTCACCCCGCTAGCTAGGCAAGCAGGGCAACGTATCTCCTAATGGGGAGGTAAGTCCGTCGCAGGGTTACCTATTTACAGTTGGGTGAACTGGGACAACGTGAAATGAAGTGTTTTTTGCTCAAGATCACAGCGCGCTACCGGTTCGAGAATGGAACCCGCAATTTAAAGATCGTGAAGGCAACACCCTAACTGCAAGGCCACGCACCTTCACACACACATACACACATAACACACGTGTATGTATGTATGTCATTATTCAGGTTTTATTTCAAGATTTCTTGCCAATAGAGAAAGAGCCGGTTTCTAAACTAGATCCAAGGATCCTTCAGTGGAATTTCAACATCTGCATGGTATTTTGGCATGTATGCGTGTATTTGTGCAGTATTTGGAGTCAGTGCATGTGCAAATTTGTCTGTTTTGTTTTATGCATGTATTCTCATGCATATAGTTGCATGTCAAGACGTACCCATATAAATTTAAATGGTAAACTTCTGGAAAGTTTAACAAATTTTACAGTTCCGATGATGGCTTGGATCCGTAGTCTTTAGTTAGTTAGTTAATTTAGTTAATTTTTTGGCTCAAAAAGCAAAAAAGCAAGGCCATGTAGGGGAACATGGAGTTATGTACTGGGTGGTGTTCATGTAAAGAGTTCAGGCCACTTGTGATCAAGGGAGACTTTGAACCGAGCGGTCGTCGGCATCTTCACCATCTCGTCCGGTAGCTTATTCCACGGATCCGCAACCCGGACGGAGAAAGCCCCTCTCCTTCGATTGAGATGAAATCGTCGCAGATAGAGCTTTTCGGAATGACCCCGCTGCCGACGCTCTGGAGCAGGAGTGAAGAGCAGCTCCTTCGAGAGGTTACACTTTCCGCTTAGGATGTTGTGAGCAAGAATGAGATCACCACGGCGTTGTCGTTTTTCTAGAGAATAAAGGTCGAGCGTCTTCAGCCTTTCTTCCAGCTTCCTCGTTTCCGGTTTTGAGGAGCCTGATTTCTCAAGATTGGTACTTAGACAATGAGCTACATTATCCCAGTGCTCCAATAATTACAGGTATAGACCTGAACTTGTGATCTGGGTAGAATAACTGTAGATATTAGTTTAGCGTAGGTGTTTCTTTTTCACTGGGCAACTGATTTCTGCTGCTGTACACCGTTTCCATTCTCTGTCCCAAATCATTATATATCCATCAGTCTATCATCGGAACATTAAGGAAAATGTAACAAAACTATTTATATAAAAGAGAAACATTTTAAATAATAACATATAGGAAATTTTAAGGTTTAGCTTTCAATATCCTTTTCTACTCTAGACAGAAAGCCCGAAATTTTTGGGGAGGGTGCCAGTCGAGTAAATTGACCCCAGTACGCAATTGGTACTTAATTTATCGACCCAGAAAGGCTGAAAGGCAAACTCGACCTCGGTGGAATTTGAACTCAGAACGTAAAGAAGAAATACCGATAAGCATTTCGCCCGGCATACTAACGGTTCTTATTTCTTTATTGCCCACAAGGGGCTAAACATAGAGGTGACAAACAAGGACAGACAAACAGATTAAGTCGATTACATCGATCCCAGTGCGTAACTGGTACTTATTTAATCGACCCCAAAAGGATGAAAGTCAAAGTCGACCCCGGTGGAATTTGAACTCAGAACGTAAAGACGAAATACCTATTTCTTTACTACCCACAAGGGGCTAAACACAGAGGAGACAAACAAGGACAGACAAAGGGATTAAGTCGATTACATCGACCCCAGTGCGTAACTAGTACTTAATTTATCGACCTCGAAAGGATGAAAGACAAAGTCGACCTCGGCGGAATTTGAACTCAGGACGTAAAACCGGACGAAATGTTGCTAAGCATTTTGCCTAGCGTGCTAACAATTCTGTCAGCTCGCCCATTCAACTCATAATATCAACGACTGTCTTCTATTTTTTTCCACATTTACATGTATTCATTAAGTTGTGTCCTTGAGCAAGACACTTTATTTCACGTTGCTCCAGTCCACTCAGCTGGCAAAAATGAGTTGTACTTGTAGTTCAAAGGAGCCAGCCTTGTCACACTCTATGTCACGCTGAATCTGCCTGAGAAATACGTTAAGGGTACATGTGTCTGTGGAGTGCTCAGCCACTTGCACGTAAATTTCACGAGCAGAATGTTCCATTGATCGTATCAGCTGGGACCCTCGTCGTCGTAACCGACGGAGTGCTCCTTAATAATGTATGTGTGTGTGTATGTATGTATGTATGTATGTATGTACATACGTACGTACGTATGTATGCCTGTATACATGGATACATGTATGTATGTATATGTATATATGGAGTATGTATATGTGCATGTATGTATGGATGCATGCGTGTATATATGTACGTACGTACGTACGTACGTATATATGCTGTATACATGTATCTATGTATGTACGAAGTATGTATGTGTGTATGTATGTATGTATGTATGTATGTATGTATGTATGCGTGTGTACGTGTGTGATTATATATACGTACATGTTTCTGTGCTTGCGTATACGTATATATGAGTTACTTGCAGTGGCCCCTCTCACTGTCACATGAAACAGCCTTCCACAACCACCACACGCGGGGACCCCATCACATAATATCCAGGATCAGCGCAGTTGTGTCAGGTGATCCTCTGTAAATGTTGATGGCGTCTCTCTGGACGCCTTACGCCGGCCAATGGCCACGAAATAAAGGGAGCGAGACGCTCTTTCCAGTCTTCGTGTTTGTATGGGGTTCTTGTTAGTTCGTGGGGGTCTTGTAGGGGGGAAGGACGAATGGCCTGTGATTGAGTATGTGTGTTCGTGTGTGTGTGTGTGTGGATATAAGCGTGTGTCCATTTGTGTGTGTGTGTGTGTGTGTGTGTGTGTGTGTGTGTGTGGATATAAGCGTGTGTCCATTTGTGTGTGTGTGTGTGTGTGTGTGTGTTCTGTATAACTGTGTTTTTGTTTACACACGAATTGTGTATATTTGTGTGGATTCAAGGGTGTATGTATGTCCGTGTGTATGTATATATGTACGTACGTATGTATGTATGCATGCATACATACACACACATGTAAGTACATACACACGTATATATATATATATAATATATATATATATATGTACATATACATATGTATATATATATATATGTACATATATATATATGTACATATGTATATATATATATATATACACGTATATATATATGTATATATATAGGTATGTATATGCGCATACACACTTGGATAACCACAACTATACCTATAAATATACGTGTGTTTGTGTGTGTGTGTATATACACACACACATACAATCGCGCACATAAAATATACACGAGTATGTGCATATATATGTACTGATATATATGCGTGTATATGTAAGTATGTGAGTGTATGTGTGTGGATGTGCATATGTGTATTTGTATGTGTGTGAAATTTGCTGTTGCTTTTTTTATATGTGTACATGATTTTGGGGTACGATGGTGTGGATGTACCCGTTTGTGCATTTCGTGCAAGTGTGTGTATGTGTGCATGCGTGCGTTGATGAGATGACTGCGTGACGTGTGTGCAAGTGTGTATAGGATGTGTGCGTATATGTGTATGTTTTTGTGGTATGCGGTGTAAGCGATGCTGTGTGTGTGTGTGTGTGTGTGTGTGTGTGTTTGGGGATGTGGTGTTTGTGTTTATGTAGGGTGATCTTCAAGGACACATGCCAACATGTCTAGATAGAACAAGTTAAAGCTTACAAGCTAAACGACGACGACGACGACGACCACCACCCACTACGTCATCACGCCATCATCCCCCGTCACCATCACCACCCGAACAAGCCACTTTGACAGCCGACAGGAATAGAGGTATCTATCTTATGTACATTAGGATGAAACTGTAAGAGCGAGGAGACAGAGAGTGAAACACGAACCCGCGAAGCATAATTTCGGCTCGTAATCAGTGCTATTGGTTCTGATTAACAGCTGCGAATTTATGTACTAAGACCACTTCACAAGAGTTGACCTGTTCTCAAGTCAATTGGGATAAGCCTGCTTTAGAAACGGATATGTTTTCATATGCTGTCGTCTGGGTCGATGTAAAGCAGAAAAGAAAAGAAAAGAAAGGAAAAAATTGATGAAAACTTCAGCTGTTTTTATTCTATTTTATTTCTTGTTCTTTTTTTTTTCTTTGACAATGTTTATCCTCTTCCTAGTTTGGTGTCAATATTGAAAGAAGGTCTCTGTAAAAACTGTACGATTTGTTTGACACCATCATAACAAATATACCCTCTTCTCCTACCTGTCTGAGCACACACCGTTACGTGAAGTCATCTCATACGGCGGATGTCCCGATTTATAGGGTACAAGTTAGAGCTGGTAAAGTTTATATGTCCGATAGACTAAACTACTTTCATTCTTGAACGAAAATAAGATTAACATACAAAAACAAAAAAACAAAACAAAACAAAATAAAAACAGAAATGAATAGTCTTTTATTATCATTAAGGCGACGAGACCAGCACAATCGTCAATGATCACATTGTAATTGACTTATCCTGTCCCACGAAATCGCTGGTCTTGTGCTAAAATTTGAAACCATTATTATTATTATTATTATTATTATTATTATTATTATTATTATTATTATTATTATTAAGGCGGCAAGCTGCCAGATTCGTTAGCACGCCGGACAAAATACTTTGCCGTTCATCCTTTCGGGGTGGATAAATTAAGTACCAGTGAAACACTGGGGTCGATGTAATCGACCTACCCCTTCCTCACAAATTTCAGGCCTTGTGCTTTTAGTAGAAAGGGGACTATTGATACTGTTATTAAGCTAGTAGGATCATTAGCACCCCGAGCAAAATGCTTGGTGGAATTTCGTCCATCAATAGGTTCTGAGTTCAAATTCCGCCGCAGTCGACTTGGCCTTGTGCTTATAATAGAAAAGATTACGCCGGGGTCGACTTTGCCTTTCATCCTTTCGAGGTCGATAAATTAAGTACCAGTGAAATACTGGGGTCGATGTAATCAACTAGTTCCCTTCCCCCAAATTTCAGACCTTGTGCCTCCAGTAGAAAGGATTATTACTATCATTATTAAGGCCGCGAACTGGTAGATTCGTTAGCGCGTCGAACAAAATGCTTTGGACAAAGAAGGGGGTTAAATTGCTACGAAATAAGATCAGTTGTTCCTTCAGGGATGGCTTAATCCTTTACCTATTCTGTGTTTCACATATGATACCCAGGGCATATTTCCTTTTGTATCCATACATCATATAGCTTACACATTCCCGATTTTTTGCAACCACCAAAGTAAGTTGGGGCTTATGAAAGAGAAGCTTTATATTACACAGAATGTTATGAAACAGGGGACTAACTAAAAAAAAAAAAAGCATGGGCATTCAGGACAAGCATGAAAATACTTTAAAGGGGCAAAGGTTTAAAGGGTGTCATTTATTTTGTTTTTAAGGAAGTATATCAAGTATAGCAGTATATCAACAGCGTGGTACCATAGACGAGGAAACAGTAGGATTTCAGACTAAAATGAAATCTTCAGGTGTACCTATTTTATCCACTCATTGCATGATTCAAGAGGGAATAGTGACTAAAAAACTGGGTTTTTTATTTCTTCTTCGGAGCTAATCTCTCTCTCTATATATATATAAAGCTGAAGTTGTCTGTGTATGGCAGGTTTGGTAGCCTTCAATTAACTAACACTATCTCCTCCGAGACCCTGCCGCGCAAGTTGACCAAAATTGAGAGTATGATAGAAGAAGGCTTGCTCTTCCTTCTGTAGAAGAAAAAATTCAAATCGGACCATGTTAATACCAAAAATTATTTACATCAAAACGGTGGGGTTTTTTCTTATGAAAATCCCTATTTTTTACGATTTTTTGACTGCTGTGTCGCCATTTTTCGGTTTATTTCAAGCAGAAAAATGTTCACTTAAAGAGACTAACAAGCTACATAATGCAAAATTTTTACTTTTCAAAAATTCCAGTTCTAAAGGGTCGAAACAAACCCGAGCAACGCCGGGCGATACTGCTAGTTGCAGTAATACAAGATGCAGATAGAATTATTAACTTCATTAACGATCGCATTTTGAAAAGTCGTTTATTTACAAATTTGCCTAAGGTCGAATTACTTACTAATGGTAAAAATTCACCCTTATATTTCGTATCTATAACAAAAAAATTCTAATTATTTCTCAAATTATTTCATCAATTAAAGGGCTTGGGTATCTGGGAGTGTTGTTTGTGAGACTAGCAAACATTCTGAAAGAACAGCGTTAGCACAATTCTACTCTTTTATTACTCTTTTACTTGTTTCAGTTATTTGACTGTGGCCATGCTGAAGCACCGCCTTTAGTCGAGCAAATCGACCCCATGACTTATTCTTTCTAAGCCTAGTACTTATTCTATCGGTCTCTTTTGCCAAACCGCTAAGTTACGGGGACGTAAACACATCAGCATCGGTTGTCAAGCGATGTTGGGGGGACAAACACAGACACAGACACACACACACACACACACACACACACACACACACACACACACATACACACATACATACATACATACATAATACATACATACATACATACATACATACATACTTACTTCTTTCAGTTTCCGTCTGCCAAATCCACTCACAAAGCTTTGGTCGGCCCGAAGCTATAGTAGAAGACACTTGCCCAAGGTGCCACGTAGTGGGACTGAACCCGGAACCATCTGGTTCGTAAGCAAGCTACTTACCACACAGCCACTCCTACTATAGGGACAAACCCTGAAATTTTGGGAGAGGATGCTAGTCAATTACATCGATCCCACTGTTCAACTAGTACTTATTTTATCGACTCCGAAAGGACGAAAGACTAAGTAGACCTCGTCGGAATTTGAACTCTGCCTGTAGCAGAGAGGATTATTATTATTAGTTTCGAATTTTAGCACAGGGCCAGCAATTTTAGGGGAGAGGATAAGTCGATTACATCATCCCCAGTGTTCAACTGATACTTATTTTATTGACACCGAAGGGATGAAACGCAAAGTGGACCTCGGCGGAATTTGAACTCAGAACATAAAGACGGATGAAACGCCGCTAAGCATTTTACCCGGTGTGCTAACGGTTCTGCCAAGCTCGCGGTCTTAATGCTGTTTTTAATAATCATAAATGGATCTTTTCGGTTTGAACGGCAGTTTTTTCTAGCGGTGTCATATGAAATTGTCACTCATAATTATAACCCTAGTATCGATCTATTGCATTTCTATCTATTTTAGGGTTAGGGTTAGGGTGAGGAGAAGGGTATCTTTTTTTCTTCAGAAATGTAAGTAAACCCAATCTCTTTCTTAAACGAGGGACATATTCATACGGCACAGAATGTTTTTTTACCTCAATAGACGTCAGTGATTGGTTGAAATTGCAGAAACCGAAGAAAAACAACAACAAATATCTTACAAACCGTAGAATTTTCTCAATAAAGCCAAGAGAAAAAGATGTTTTATAAACACATTCTACCAGTATACGAAGTTTAAAATTTTTTAGTTACCTAGAAATTATGTTAAAAACTGCCGTTCAAACCGAAAAGATCCTCATAAATTCTTCGAATTTTAGAAGTAGAGAGATAGTTTATTACTTGACAGGTATTTTTTCGATTCCAAAAAGGACGAAATGCAACGTTGATCTCAGTAGGGTTTGAACTCAAAGCATAAAGAGCTAGAACCATTGCCCGAATATTCCTTTCAAATTTTATTACAAGGCCAGAAATTCGGGTGAGCGGTTACGTTGATTACATCGACTCCAGTCCTCAATTGGTACTTATTGGCGAGCTGGCAGAAACGTTAGCACGTCGGACGAATTGCGTAGCCGTATTTCCTCTGCCGTTACGTTCTGAGTTCAAATTCCGCCGAGGTCGACTTTTCCTTTCATCCTTTCGGGGTCGATTAATTAAGTACCAGTTACGCACTGGGGTCGATGTAATCGACTTAATACCTATGTCTGTTCTTGTTTGTCCCCTCTGTGTTTAGCCCCTTGTGGGTAATAAAGAAATAGGTACTTATTTCATCGACCCCCCAAAGGAATGAAAAGCCAAGTCGACCTCGGTGGAATTTGAACTCAGAACGTGAAGACGGACGAAATACCACGAAGAAGAATTTTGCTCGACGTGCTAACGATTTTGCCAGTCTGTCGCCTTAATATTGGCCTCTCATCTATTCTAACGACTCCCGAAAAAGAATGAAAGGCAAAGTCGGCATTGGTGGAATTCGAACTCAGAACGTAACGAGTAGGAAGGGGAAGCCAACCAAGCGTTTTGTCCGACGTGTTAACGATTCTGCCAGCTCTCCGCCTTAAACCACCACCACCACCACCACAACAACAACAACAATAAACAGCAAGCACTACCGCCAACACCACCATGGCTGGCAACTACTATCTTCATCACTACTAACACTACAACTACTACTTCACCACGACAACGACCGACGACAGCCGCCACCACCGCCACCACTACCATCGTCACCATCACTACCACCATCGCCACCCCACAACCACCACCTCGCCACCACCACCACCACCACCACCACCACTTCCTCCTCCTCTAACATTATCACTAGTTCAGCCACCATCGTCACCACCACCACCGCCGCCGCCACCCCCACCGCCGCCACCACCACTGCCACCACTACCACCTTCGCCACCGCCGCCGCCACCACCACCACCACCACTACCACTACCAGCACCACCTCCCGCCTCTCCTCCTCCTCTCTAACATTTAACTCCAGCACTCCTGCTATCACCATTACCACCACCACTCGCACCACCACCGTTACAACCACCACCACCACTGCTACTACCACCACAAGTATTTAATTCCACTGCCTCTCGCTATCACTACTACCTCATCTATCACTACCAACACCACAACCACTTCATCAGAAGCGCCATACCACCACTACCAGCAACAACACGAACATCGCAACCACCAGCATCCTCACCTTCACCGCCACCTGCATCAACGCCGCCATCCACCACCACCACCACCACTACAACTACCACCGCCACTACCACCACCACCACAACTACCACCACCACAACCACTACCACCACTACCACCGCCACTACCACCACCACCACCACTACCACCACCACCACAACTACCACCACCACCGCCACTACCACCACCACCACAACTACCACCACCACAACCACCACCACCACCACCATTACCACCACCACCCACCACCACCACTGTCACCACCACCACCATTACCACCACCACCACCATCACCACCACCACCACCACCACCATTACCACCACCACCACCACCATACCACCACCACCACCATCACCACCACCACCACCACCACCATACCACCACCACCACCACCATACCACCACCACCACCACCACCATTACCACCACACCACCATCACCACCACCACCACCACACCACAACAACCACCACCACCACCATTACCATCACCACCACCACCACTGTCACACCACCACCATTACACCACCACCACACCACCACCACACCACTGTCACCACCACCACCATTACCACCACACCACCACCACACCACCACCACACCACCACCATCACCACCACCACCACCACCACCACACCACCACCACCACCCACCACCACCACCACCACCACCATTACCACCACCACCACACCCACCACCACCACCACCACCATTACCACCACCACACCACCACCACCACCACAACCATTACCACCACCACCACCACCACTGTCACCACCACCACCATACCACACCACCACCACCACCACCACCCACCACCACCACTGTCACCACCACCACATTACCACCACCACCACCATCACCACCACCACCACCACCACCATTACCACCACCACCACCACCACCACCACCACAACCATTACCACCACCACCACCACCACTGTCACCACCACCACCACCACCATCTCCACCACTGTCACCAACACCAGCAACAACAATGACAGCAGCAGCAGTAGCCGCAGCAGCAACATCACGACTGCCGCCGCCGTCACCGCCATCAGATTGCTTAAAGGAAAAGTAAAAAGGAAGAGAAGCTATGCAAGATAAATACATAACAAAAACAAAAAACATTTATGACAATGAAAAAAAAGGGGGCAGCATTAGAACACGTGACAGCGTATGGTATGAAGATAATGATAATAATGATGATGATAATGATGATGATTGTGATCCTTTCTGTTATAGGCTCAAGGCCTGAAGTTTTGGGGGGGAGGGGGCTA
The DNA here is from genome assembly GCF_006345805.1 of Octopus sinensis. Classification (NCBI taxonomy): domain Eukaryota; kingdom Metazoa; phylum Mollusca; class Cephalopoda; order Octopoda; family Octopodidae; genus Octopus; species Octopus sinensis. Next base: position 20,909,508 of record NC_043022.1, read on the forward strand.
GTCGATTACATCGAGCCCCAGAATTTCACTGGTACTTAATGTAATGACCCCGAAAGGATGAAAGGCAAAGTCGACCTCGGCGGAATTACTACCCACGAGGGGCTAAACACAGAGAGGACAAAAAAGGACAGACAAACGGATTAAGCCGATTATATCGACCCCAGTGCGTAACTGGTACTTATTTAATCGACCCCGAAAGGATGAAAGGCAAAGTCGACCTCGGCGGAATTTGAGCTCAGAACGACGGGCGAAATATCTATTTCTTTACTACCCACGAGGGGCTAAACACAGAGAGGACAAAAAAGGACAGACAAACGGATTAAGCCGATTATATCGACCCCAGTGCGTAACTGGTACTTATTTAATCGACCCCGAAAGGATGAAAGGCAAAGTCGACCTCCGCGAAATTTGAACTCAGAACGACGGGCGAAATACCGCTAAGCATTTCACATGACATGCTTAACGATTCTGCCAGCTCGCCGCCTTTAATAATAATAATAATAATGATAATAATAATAATAATAATAATAATAATAATAATAATAATAATAATAATAATAATAGTGCCTAGTATACTCTTATCAGACGGGTAGTCATGATGGGTATACTGGGCTTCGTATATTTTACCCCAGTGTCACTTTGATGGCATGCACTGCTCTCTCACTCAATAATAATAATAATAATAATAATAATAATAATAATAATAATAATAATTAATAATAATAATGATAATAATACTTCTTTCTACTGGTGGCACAAGGTCTCAAATTTGTGGGGTGGACACTAATCAATTATGTCGACTCCAGTGTTTCATTGGTACTTGATTTATCGACCCGAAAGTGTGAAAGGTAATTTGAACTCAGAATATAGCGACGGGTGAAATACCTATTTCTTTCCTACCCACAAGGGGCTAAACACAGAGGGAACAAACAAGGACAGACAAACGGATTAAGTCGATTACATCGACCCCAGTGCGTAACTGGTACTTAATTTATCGACCCCGAAAGGATGAAAGGTAAAGTCGACCTCGGCGGAATTTGAACTCAGAACATAGCGGCAGACGAAATACGGCTAAGCATTTCGCCCGGCGTGCTAACGATTCTGCCAGCTCACCGACTTAATAATGATAATGATAATAATAATAATAATAATAATAATAATAATAATAAGAAGAAGAGAAGAAGAAGAAGAAGAAGAAGAAGATGAAGAAGAAAAGGGGAGGAATGAGGGAAAAAGAAGAATGAAAAGAAGAAGGAGAAAGAGGAGAAGAAGAGGAAGATAGGAATAAGAAGAGAGTGAAGGGGCAGAGAAGAAAAAGAGGTGGCAAGAAGAAGAAGAAGAAAAAGAAGAAGGAGAAGAAGATGATGATGATGATGATGATGATGATGATGATGATGATGATGATGATGATGATGATGAAGAAGAAGAAGAAGAACAACAACAACAACAGCAACAACAACATCGCCACCAACAAGAGTTTATTTAGTAAAAAAAAGAAAAGAGAGAGAAAAAAAAACACCTACCCGTTTACTGTTTACCTTTGTGTTACAGTACCCCGTGGGGTACTTTTATCTGGTCATTAAGGTAAAAAGTATTAGAGCAGCGTTTCAACAAAGGAACCGTGTGTGAGACGCCAGGAACATAATGAATAAGTTCATTTAAGACACCTCATCACATGATTGTGACGATGGCTGATTAAAAACGGGTAATGCCTGCAGGGTACGGTTTTCTACGTTCTACATCCATCACCCGGTACTCGGTTAAAGGTGGAGCAGGTGTAGAAAGCTAACGAGCCAACAGGTTGTTTTTTTTCTATTTTGTTTTGTTTCTTGAGCAACATGAAATAGTTTCTTCTTGTTTTTTTTTTTAAAAAAACTTGCTTCAGTGATTGGATTGCGGCCATGCTTGAGCATCGCCTTGGACAATTTCTAGTCGAACGAATCAACCGCAGTACTTATCATCATTATTATTATTATTACTTTTTTTTTTCTTCTTTCAAATTTGCTTCCATTTCTTGCCGAGTGTCTTCCCGACTCCTAGGGCAAAGAAACTCATAGTATACATTGGTAGGCCATTAAACCAAACTCGTTCGTTCATTTTTTTTTTTTTAAGTTAAATTAAAATACATGAGCAGCAACAGTTCTCACATCGACAATGCTCTTCTCAATACGTGTGATGTACCAGTTAAGACAATTTATTATTATTATTATTATTATTATTATTATTATTATTATTATTATTATCATCATCATCATCAGCAGCAGCAGCATCAGTATCATCATCTTCATCATCATCATCATCATCATCATCATCAGCATCATCATCACCCCCCACACCACCACCACCACCACCACCATCATCATCATCATCATCATCATCATCATCATCATCATCATCATCATCATTATCATTGAGTGAGAGAACAGCGCATGCCATCAAAGTGACACTGGGGTACAGATATACGAAGCCCAATATACCCATCATGATTATCTCTCTGATAAGGGTACACCAGGCACATGCATCACAACCATATGTGCTCTACACTATTATTATTATTATTATTATTATTATTATTATTATTATTATTATTATTATTATTATCATTTATATTATTATTATTATTATTATTATTATTATTATTATCATTATTATTATTATCATTATTATTATTATTATTATCATTATTATTATTATTATTATTATTATTATTATTATTATTATTATTATTATTAGTCAAGACTAAGAGCGCGATTCGGTTGTAAGATATTTTATTAGTTGAGACATACTCTTGAAACGTCGTTCAACTAATAGAATATCTGACAATCGAATCGCGCTCTTCGTCTTGACTGTTTACCTTTGTGAGAGATACGTCAATTATTATTATTATTATTATTATTATTATTATTATTATTATTATTATTATTATTATTGGGTGAGAGAGCAATACATACCATCAAAGTGACACTGAGGTACAATTATACGAAGCCCAATACACCCATTATCACTACCCGTCCGATAAGGGTACACCAGGCACATGCATCACAACCATGCGTGACATGGTGATCTCATATCAAGATAAACAGTGCATGACCTTGCAGGTGGGGGCCCTGTTAGAATTTTCTTCAGCTCGAGTAGCCCATCCCGCATAAAGGTCCCCGAATTAGGTTTGTTTAAGGATGTTGAACGAAACACCCATGTTTCCAGAGGTAAATTATTCAAACCCCAAAGGATCTCTCTAAACACAAGGCTATGATTTCCCCTACTATTCCTGCTCGTGATCAGAGATGCACATATCATCAGCCACTAAGGGACATGCTCAACTGGTTACGGTCAAACAACTGACAAGCAAATCTTTGGTATTGGGCAGAAAGTTTGCTGTAGGCCATCTTTTATACCAGGACAATACGATGTCCATTATAACACTTCCAATCAGTTAAGATCAGAAGCCATGAGAGCCACTGCCTCGTACTGTTAATCTTCTATTCTTTTATTCTTTTACTTGTTCCAGACATTTGATTGCGGCCATGCTGGAGCACCGCCTTTAGTCGAACAAATCGACCCAAGGACTTATTCTTTATAAGCCTAGTACTTATTCTATCGTCTCTTTTGCCAAACAAATACAAGCCAGATTACAAAATAGAAAGCTGTGATTCGTCGTCTCTCTCCATTGCACCAATCACAGCCAGTCTTTAGTTCAAATATCCCTGTATCTGCTTTTTTGCTATTTTACGCTTATTTTGTTGTTCCTAGACTAGAAAATAATATTTATTATTATTTTAATGGATTTAATGAAAAATTTTAGGTGTTCATATATATATATATTTAAAATCCGCGAAATTGTGAATCCACGATAGTTGAACCGCGAAGTAGCAAGCGATCACTGTATTACTTCATGGATAGTGCGGAAATGCGCAAAAATAAAAGGGGTCTCCAAAGGTCTTTTGCATAATTTCAACGCCACCGGCCCACGAAGGGTTAAAAGGGGTCTGTGGGAAAAGTAATTTAAATCGTAGGGTTGGAAAGCACTGTCGGGAACCCCTGCGGAAAGGTTGGGAACCACTGGGCTAGGGTTCAGTCCTAGGGTTCAGAAGTGTCGAACAAATTGACCCCAGTTCTGTTTTTCTTTTTAAAGTCCGGCATTTATTTTATCGGTCACTTTTATCGAAACGCTAACTGTCGGAGACGTAAACAATCTAGCACAGCTTGAAAAACGTTGCTAGGAAACAAACACAATCATAACACACATACAGACGCGTACATACATATACACACACACACACACACATATATATACATAAACCCCCATATATGTATGTATGTATGTATATATATGTAAGTATGTATGTGTATATATATATATATATATGTGTGTGTGTGTGTGTGTGTGTGGTGTGTGTGTGTGTGTGTGTGTGTGTGTGTGTGTGTCTATATATATTTATTTATATGCATGTATATATATATATGTGTGTGTGTGTGTGTGTATATATACTCTCTCTTTTACTCTTTCACTTGTTTCAGTCATTTGACTGCGGCCATGCTGGAGCACCGCCTTAGTCGAGCAACTCGACCCTGGGACTTATTCTTTGTAAGCCCAGTACTTATTCGATCGTTCTCTTTTTCCTATATATATATATATATATATATATATATATATATATATAACGGGAAGCTTTATGAAAATAGACAAAAGACGAAGGCAGGTTTACGGAAATAAACAAAAGACGAAGGCAGGTGGAATACAAACAAACAATTGTATTAGTATGGCGCTCAGGAAATATAAATAAAACAAGTCTTTAACGTTTCGAGCCTACGCTCTTCAACAGAAAGATACACAGAGAAGAAACACAGAAAGAAATATATATATATATATATAACAAGGTAGTCAGAATGTTGGATGATTATATATATTTTTATTTACATTTTTAGCGCTTACTTCCGTTATCGGATTTATCAAAAGAGTGGTTTACAGTAAGTTTGTTTCGCCTTTTTATATAAAATTGAAACTGATATTTTACGTATACGACAGGCGTTTTTCGGTTTCCATCTACCAAATCCACTCACATGGCTTTGCTCGGACTAGATGCTGCGCAGTAGGACTGAACCCGAGATTACATGGCTGAGAAGCAGGCTATTTAACCACACAGCTATGCCTGTGCCTAGCTGTTGATGGCTGTCAGATTAATTTTGCGCGCGTGGTACTCTTTTACTCTCTTTTATTTGTTTCAGTCATTTGACTGCGGCCATGCTGGAGCACCGCCTTTAGTCGAGCAAATCGACCCCGGGACTTATTCTTTGTAAGCCCAGTACTTATTCTATCGGTCTCTTTTGCCGAACCGCTAAGTGACGGGGACGTAAACACACCAGCATCGGTTGTCAAGCAATGCTAGGGGGACAAACACAGACACACAAACACACACACACATACATATATATATATATATACATATATACGACAGGCTTCTTTCAGTTTCCGTCTACCAAATCCACTCACAAGGCATTGGTCGGTCCGGGGCTGTAGCAGAAGACACTTGCCCAAGATGCCATGCAGTGGGACTGAACCCGGAACCATGTGGTTGGTTAGCAAGCTAGTTACCACACAGCCACTCCTGCGCGTTACGATTCGTTTGATTGTTGCTTACAATACGCATTGTTTTTGATGGAAATAGGTGAGAATTGCTGGTATCTTTTTATATGTAAGATCCCACACAATGTAAGATACATGCTGGCCCTGAACAAATATAAAAAATAAAGAGAAGAAAAGACAAAAAAACAAAACGATAAAAAGCCAGAAAACTGGGCAGTAACAAAAAGAAGCTACAGTTCCGTTTCTGAGTATTTCCTGTTGAATGAACCCTAAAAGTACCACATGGAAATCTGCTGTTGTGGGCGAGAGAAATATATTAACTTTATCACACAGCTGAGATAAAAAAAAAATAATAATATATAAACATAAAGCTGTTAGATGCGAAAGAAGTTTAGACCAGCGTTAACCGAGGCCTGCACCTATCCGTGAAGAACTGGTTGTGACCTTCCTGGTTACATCAATTCTTATCTGGTTTTGAAACGAGTACTTCTAACCTAATTCTCACTGTCTGAACTATGATGCGAACGTGTACCGAACTGATAAGCTGAAAGCGATTCACCCAAATCTCTATTTCTCTGTTTTCTGGGGTTTTTTTTTTCCCACTGTTAATCCTTAAAACAGTAAGGCTGAAATATTAACATGGCGGAGCTGACAGAATCGTTAGCAAAGGCGGCGAGCTGGCAGAATCGTTAGCACGCCGGACGAAATGCTTAGCGGAAATTCGACTGCTACTACCTTCTGAGTTCAAATTCCGCCGTGGTCGACTTTGCCTTTTATCCTTTCGGGATCGATTAAATAAGTACCAGTTACGCACTGAGGACGATATGATCGACTTAATCCCTTTGTTTGTCCTTGTTTGTCCCCTCTGTGTTTAGCCCCTTGTGGGTAGTAAAGAAATAAGAATCGTTAGCACGCCGGGCGAAATGCTTAGCGGTATTTCTGAGTTCTGAGTTCAAATTCCGCTGAGGTCGACTTAGCCTTTCATCCTTTCGGAGTCAATAAATTAAGTAATAGTTACGCACTTGGGATCGATATAATCGATTTAATCCATTTGTTTGTCCTTGTTTGTCACCTCTATGTTTAGCCCCTTGTGGACAATAATGAAATAAGAAACGTTAGCACGCCGGGCGAAAAAAAAAAGAAAAAAAGAATCGTTAGAATGCCGGGTAAAATGCTTAGCGGCATTTCGCCTGTCTTTACGTTCTGAGTTCAAAATCTACCATGGTCGACATAACCTTTCATCTTCTCGGATTCTATAAAATAAGTACCAGTTCATCACTCGGGCGATGTAATCGAATTAACCCCTCCCCGAAATTGCTGGCTTTGTGCCAAAATTTGAAACTAATATATACAGATAGGCGTAGGAGTGAGTGTGTGGTAAGTAGCTTGCTTACGAACCACATGCTTCCAGGTTCAGACCCACTGCGTGGCACCTTGGGCCGACCAAAGCCTTGTGAGTGGATTTGGTAGACGGAAACTGAAAGAAGCTCGTCGTATATATGTATATGTACATATGTATATGTGTGTATATGTTTGTGTGTCTGTGTTTGTTCCCCCAACATCGCTTGACAACAGTTGCTGGTGTGTTTACGTCCCCGTAACTAAGCAGTTCGGCAAAAGGGACCGATAGAATAAGTACTTGGCTTACAAAGAATAAGTCCTGGGAGTCGATTTGCTCGACTAAAGGTGGTACTCCAGCATGGCCGCAGTCAAATGACTGAAACAAGTAAAAGAGTAAAAGAGAGTATATACGTATCGTTGTATTCAAGCATGGGGGCCAAAAAAATTTACTCTTTTTTCACCCTTTTCTGTCCCTTTTTTTAGAATGATCTGATCTTGATAAAAAGCGGAATAAGCAAATCCCTTGCACAACCCATACAATGAAGTATTTAAAGTGATAATGGCTTCTGTGAGACCATTCACACTTTTTCGCACTACTAATATTAACATCGGAAGCAAAGGTTTTTCATAGATCCCTAATATGATACTGTGAATCTCCAATTTACTATTTTGATTGTGCGGACCCCCTCCAAAATCTTATATGAACACCTAGGGGTCATATGGATCTGGTTGAGAACCACTTTCTAACCACATGTGCTCTCCATCGTAGCCGTTCCCGTACCAGCCCCTCGGCATCCTCCAAGGAGACGCCGAGCCTTCGGGGATTTTCCTTAATCATGTCCAACCATCTGGTGCAGGGGCCTGCCACCAGGCCCCTACCAACCCGCAGCTGCTGTGTCGAATGAGAGTAAAACCCTGGTAAGCTGATCTAGCGGGAGACGGGAGGACGTGTCCGTACCAGCGCATGCGACGGATAGCTATGAGGTGGGAAGAAAGGCGGCGAGCTGACAGAAACGTTAGCGCCCCGGGCGAAATGCTTAGCGGTATTTCGTCTGACGTTACGTTCTGAGTTCAAATTCCGCCGAGGTAGACTTTGCCTTTCATCCTTTCGGGGTCGATAAATAAAGTACCAGTTTCGCACTGGAGTACATGTAATCGATTTAATCCATTTATCTGTCCTTGTTTGTCCCCTCTATATTTAGCCCCTTGTGGGTAGTAAAGAAATATATGAGGTGGGAAGAAATCTTATTGTTTATTGGTAATTAAAACCATATTTTACTCATTCAGTATCACTGGGTGCATGTGACGAACTGTCTTTTTCCATGCTTTCAATTTGAAGGTTAACTGAATAACTGAAGAAATCATTCCCCTGTTAACGAATGCTAGAGAGTAAAGCCCTGGTATGATGATCTAAAGGGAAGCGGGGGACATGTCCGTACCAGCGCATGTGACGGATAAATATGAGGTGGGAGGTTGCAGTGAAATTTATTTAAAAAGACATCGAAAAATAATTACGAGATTCATTATCTGTACAAAATTGCGATATTTATCAAAAAGAACATTGTTTTTAGGTTACAAAGCAACGTGACTAAAAGAATAAAAAATTAAACTGCTTTGTCATCAAACGTCTAAATTCAAGTTTGTTCTGCAAGATAGTCGTCTGTCTATCACAACTTGTACTATTATGAATAATGGGGTTTTGGGAGTGAATGATAAAAAAAGTTTTCTGTTCCCTGTTGATAATAAGAGCTCTGAACCGCTCCTTTCAATTTCTCAATGATAGATTGTTCTAGGGTCTATCATTTAGTCGGACATTTGGGCTGTTTCTAACAACTTGAACGATTTACGATTAACAGTGCTTGTTAATCGACAAAAATTCTGTAACTTCGGAAATTGGAGTGTGTAGGAATAGTTGAATGCGTATGGTAGTAGTGGAAATGGTACACCCCTCCTACGGGACAGCCAAGGGAGTTGTGTGTCAATTACTGTAGGAGTCGTTGTACAAGTTCTCAGTTGGAGTTGAGTGTCAGTTACGCGTTATAATCGAGTTCGAGTCACAGTCAAGGTAGACGGTTCAAATTTCGTGTCTTGCAGAGCTATCAGATAGACAAAGCGGTTTGCTACCATTCCGATATAGAAGAGATACACTGTATCCGATACCAAGAAAATATCGTGGCTACTAGAGTAGATGCAGCAGTTACAGTTACCACAGTGACCACACATTTTAACTGTGGAAAACACCACATAGTAAAAGCACGAAGCTTTTAGTAGCGCTTTCATAAATGTGCATTTAACTGCCCAATGTCCAGTGTCCTGGTTTTTAAAATATAACTCATAAACGGAACCTGAAAGATTGCTCGCTGATGACATGGCTTTTTTTTATAATTCTGCGTGGTTTAGTGGTTAGGAGCATTCGGTTCACGATCGTAAAGTCATGAGTTCAATTCCCGGCGGCCTGTTGTGTTCTTGAGCAAGACACTTTATTTCACGTTGCTCCAGTCCACTCAGCTGGCAAAAATGAGTAGTACCTGTATTTCAAAGGGCCAGCCTTGTCACACTGTGTCACGCTGAATCTCCCCGAGAACTACGTTAAGGGTACACGTGTTTGTGGAGTGCTCAGCCACTTGCTTGCACGTAAATTTCACGAGCAAGCTGTACCTACCTATCATCTATCTATCTATCTATCTATCTATCTATCTATCTATCTATCTATCTATCTATCTATCTATCTATCTATATCTATCTATCTATCCATCCATCCATCCATCCATCCATCCTCCATCCATCCATCCATCCATCCCTCCATCATCCATCCATCCATCCTCCATCCATCCACCATCCATACATACATACATACATACATACATACATACATACATACATACATACATACATACATACATACATACATACATACATACATACATACATACCATACATAAGAGTGAATACTGATAAGTGTAAGCACCTGTATATGCCAGATAGTGGCAGAGGTAAAATACACTGATGTAATAACGGATTGTTTATTAAAGCTTGAAACATGTGTACCGCGATATCCTTTGTGTTCTGTTTTTAATTTATATTTAATATATATATATATAATTATATATATATATATATATATATATATATAATACACACAGTACCGTGCAAATGTCTTCGGCTACTTTATGTATGCATGTATGTACGTATGTATGTATGTATGTATGTATGTATGTATGTATGTATGTATGTATGTGTGTATGTATGTATGTATGTATGTATGTATGTATGTATGTATGTATGTATGTATGCATGTATGTTCAGAAGTGATGACGAAGTATTTTTCAATATTTGGACTTAAGTCGATAGGTCGTTGTCATCTATGACCTTTAAAATGTTAGTTTTTTTTTTTAATACGTTTTAAAGTGTTTTGTTGTTTGAGAAGCAAAAATGTCGCTCTGTATCCTTCGTGAATTTATGGTGCCGAGCTAGCAGAATCGTTAGAACCCCGGGAAAAAAATTACTTAGTGGCATTCATTCCTGTTCTTTGCGTTCAGCTGAGTCAACTGGGCGAAAAGGGTCTGATGCTGAAAGACCCGAAACTCTCTGAGATCTTAGAAACATCTGGGAGCATCCGTGAAATGCATCTCGAGACTAAATTACTTCTTAGGAGATAGATTTACCAAAATATGTCTTGAATCAGCTGAACGTATTAATTAAACGGTATTTACTCTCTCAAGGCGGCGAGCGGGCAGAAACGTTAGCACACCGGGCGAAATGCTTAGCGGTATTTCGTCTGCGTTACGTTGTGAGTTCAAATTCCGCCGAGGTCGATTTTGCCTTTCATCCTTTCGGGGTCGATAAATTAAGTACCAGTTACGCACTGGGGTCGATGTAATCGACTTAATACCTATGTCTGTCCTTGTTTGTCCCCTCTGTGTTTAGCTCCTTGTGGGTAATAAAGAAATAGGTATTTCGTCTGCGTTACGTTGTGAGTTCAAATTCCGCCGAGGTCGATTTTGCCTTTCATCTTTTCGGGGTCGATAAATTAAGTACCAGTTACGCACTGGGGTCGATGTAATCGACTTAATACCTATGTCTGTCCCCTCTGTGTTTAGCCCCTTGTGGGCAGTAAAGAAATAGGTATTTACTCTCTCACTTATCAATATATACAGAGGCGGCGCTGAAAAGTTCCTGGCTTTGGCTAAAAGGAAATACAAGAGGGTCGGTTATTATCATTTTATTCAACAAATTCACCTCTCAGATACACACGCTTATTGCCGCGGTCCTTCAATTTTCCTAAGCCCTGTAAAAGAACTCATTTACGAGCAGGGACTTCAAATTCTCACGGCTGCCAGACTATGTTTAAGGGTATCTTGCACAGTGCAGTACCTTCCAAGTATTGGATGGCCAATATTTATGGCTCATCCCATAAATAATGCGGTTTTCTTTTCAGTTGCATAAGCTAAAAGTCGGAGGGGGACGGCATAAACTATTAGCATCAACTTGCTATAAAATCAGGTAGGAATTTTACCATGTACTTATTCTTAGTGCAGGTTTTGAAGAGTACAGTTCGATTTTAACAGTTATAATGTCAACGCTATAATGGAAGTGGTAAAGGATCATATTCGGCATAGTTTGCTTTATGAGTTCAATAAAGACATCAACGCAACGGAAAGTGCGAGGAATATTAATGCAGTATATAAAGGACTGGACAATAAGCGTAAGCCAGTGTCAACGGTGGTTCTAGAAATTCCGAGCCGGAAACTACAGCCTAGAAGACGAGCTTCGTCTTGGAAGATCTGTAGAGCTCGACGAGGACGTCCTGCAAACCTTGGTGGAATAAAATCCCATCATAACTGTTGAGGAACTAGCAGAGAAGCTTGGATTTGGCCATTCAACCATTCATAGACACCTACGTGCTATCGGAAAGTGGCCGTCTTTGGTTTCAAAACGAAAAGTGTTCTTCTATCAGGATAATGCTCGGCTACATACAGCGAGGATGATATTCCAAAGGCTGGAGCAAATTTGAAAGCGAAACGATGCCCCACCCACCATATTCGCCAGACATTGCCCCGTCTGATTATCATTTATTCCGCAGTCTTCAAAATCATTTGGACAGAAAAAAATATGAATTCTGTAAACGAGGTCAGAACAGTATTGGTTTAGTATTTTTCGTCACGGACAAGTGGATTTTGGAAGAGGGGCTTTGCAAGTGTACCAGATAGATGGAAGAGCATTATAGAAAATGAAGGAGAGTATATTTTAGATTTTAAAAGTACTTTCTTTATCTTAATTTCTAAAAATAGAAGCATCAAAAAACCGCATTATTTATGGGATGACCCAGTACACAGAGACAGACAGCGGGCTTTGGTCAGCCCGAAGCTAAGGTAGAGGACACTCACCCAAGGTTCCATGTAGTAGGACTGAACCCGAAACCATGTGGTCGGGAAGCAAGCTTCTCACCACGCCTGCGCCTATTAGTATAGGTACATGGACATTTCTTTGAAGATATAAACGGAACAAACGTCTTATAAATAAAGTCATGTTATTCCCTCATTACAATCACGAAGACTCATCGCTTTAGTCATGCAACTTTCCATTTAGACTCCTTCCTCGCTTCAACTGTTTCTTTGTCAACCTCTCCCCCACCCCACCTCTCTCTACTTCAAACTATCCACTCTCATCTTTTTCTCTCCTTCTCTCCTTCTCTCTCTCTCTCTCTCTCTCTCTCTCTCTCTCTTTCTCTGTTAAAATCGCTTACACTGCTTTTGATTAAAAATAAAACTAGAAGCATTTCTTTTTCCTTTTCTCTCTGGTAAAATAAAACAAATGTTAGTCAGAGCTTAGACCCGGGTATTTATTCATTGCTGTCGTGTGTGACACTTTGCGGGACAACAAAGATCGTATTAGGATGAGTTCGTGCTCTAAGACTGTGTACAAAGACATGGCTTTTGTTTTTTTGCTGTTGTTTTTTTTTCTGTTTTGCTTTTTTTTTTTTTTTTTTTTTGTTTTTTTGTTTCAGAAAGAAGTAATCCAGAAGCTATCGTCTGTTTAAAAATGGTCTGTTGCAGATGACGATCGAGTAATTTCTCGTCCGCTTAACTTACTCTTCTGACTAAACAGTGAACTGAACGATTCACACACACACACACACACACCACACACAACACAACCCACCACACACCACACACACACACACACACACACACACACACACACATACACACACGCCACACACACACACACGCCACACACACACACGCATACTTATACACACAAACACATACGCCAGACACACATACTCACATGTAGACACATACCTTCATATATGCACACACTCACACACAAACACACACACTCACTCTCACACACACACACACATGCACACACTCACAAATTCACTCACACATACTCATATATACACACACACACTCAAACACAGACAGACATACACACACACACACACACACACACACACACACGCTTACACACACACACACACCAATGGATGGTGTTATCTCTTATAGAAAGTCTGGGCATCTGCAGCTAAAACGAGCTCCTTTTGGAAAACGCAGACACGAACAAGGGTTTTTTTTGGGTCCCCTCTTCATGTTAGTTAGTTGTGCCAGGAAGGGAAGCAAGGGTCGATACATCTTAGCGCATGTGTTGTCGACAGAACGCAAGAAGGCGGAACGGGTGTTGGGACTTTTCGGGTCCGCATTTAAAGGTCTGATGCCCTTCCGCTACCCTTCCTGATCTCAAAACATTTAGTTGTCTCTCACGGCAGGAATATGGTGAACATGTTCTAAAAACCAAAACACACACTCGTGTGATTCAGTTGTGTGTGTGTGTGGTGTGTGTGTGTGTGTGTGTGTGTGTGTGTGTGTGTGTGTGTGTGCGTGAGTGCGCGTCTGTGTATTAGTGCCTGTTTGAGTGTTTGTCAAATCCATTTTAGCTGAGATTTTATTTTAAAAATCTTCAGTCACATTTACTGTGCTCCCCCCGACACACACACAAACACACACACACACACACATGCATACATACATACATACATACATGGAAGAGATAACAACATCATCAGCAGCTGCCCCAACATGTCTATGAGATATTACCTGCTCCTGCTTTAATAATAGAATATATATATATATATATATATATATATATATATATATATATATATATATATATATATATATAATATATATATATATAGTACATATATATATATGATAATATATATATATATTATATATATTATACATACTAATTTACTTGTTTAGTCATTTGACTACTCATTCGCCTTTAGTCGAATAAATCGACCCAGGTTTTATTTTTGTAAGCCTAGTACTTATTCTATTGGTCTTTTTTGCCGAACCTCTAAGTTATGGGGACGTAAAACATCAACATCGGTTGTCAAGCGTGATTGGGAGGACAAAACACACACACACATACATACCATACAGTAATACATACATACATACTACATACATACATATATGCATATAATATATATATATTATATATATATATATATATATATATATATACGACGGGCAAGGCTTTGGTTAGCCCAAGGCTATAGTAGAAGACACTTGCCCAAGCTTCTCACCACAGCCACACTTTTATATGCTGGTCACTGATAAAATTTTAAAGAAATTATTTTTTATTCTGTTTGTGTATATATTATATATATATATATATTACGTTTTGGGATTTGGCTTGCAGTGTAAATAACAGACACAGTCAGGACTATTGAAAAAGGTTGCAAGTTGCAACGAAAATTTTAGGAAAATAAAAATAAGAAATAAGTGGAAATTGTACCAGTGAGTGTGTTAAATTATAAGGCACAAAAAGAAAATGACTCTCCCGAGACACAACTGTGTGTGTATATATATAATGTGACCTTGTGTGTACCGTTGACGATTTTTTTTCCTCCGTCTTCCCTTCTTTGGATCTTTCCTTTTCCTATGTTTCTGACGAAGAGCTCCGCTCGAAACGTTAAACCCTCATTCTTCCCTTCTTTCCTGAGCGTCCAAAAATACTATACTTGTTACACGTCCTCGCGTGTTGTGTTTTCTCTTTGTGTTTTCATGTTTGGATTAACTTTATAATATGTAAGTATGTATGTTGTATATATATATATATATATATATATATATATATATCTATATATATGAATAGAGAGAGAGAGAGGGAAAGAGAAAGAGAGTGAGAGATATCTACAAACAGGCAGATAGTTAAAGACATGCATGCTGACATATATACAAAAGTGTATCTAAGAGTATATGTGTATGTGTGTGTGTTAGTGTGTGTGTGTGTGTGTGTGTGTGTGTGTGTTGTGTGTGTGTGTGTGTGTGTGTGTGTGTGTGTGCATGCGTGCGTGCGCGCGTGTGTGTGTATTTTTAATGATAAGTTTATTTGTAGCCTCCAGATATTGACTCCCCATCTTCTGGTCACTGCCGACCCTCTAGTATTGACAATTAACTCCGTCTAACAGATAATTACAACAATTAGTAAATTGAGGCCCTGCACACACACACACACTAACACACTCATATACACACACATCCATACCATACATAACCATGTTTTTAACCAATATGTAAACTAGGTCATCATGCTAAATATCTAAATAACTGACATGAATATTTTTGGTTCTGAAAAATAAAAGGGGGAAGAAAAAACCGATAGAATTGCACAGTTTAATTTGTCTAATGGTGCAACTGCGGGTAGATATCATAGTTTCAGTTCTCATGCTTTATTGTTGTCTAACTACCATGAAATATGGTGGCGCGATGGTCCAGGGTTAAGAACAGCGAACACGCGATCGTAGGACTGCGGTTTCGATTCCCAGACCGGGCGTTGTGAGTGTTTATTGAGCAAAAATACCTAAAGCACCACGAGGCTCCGGCAGAGGGTGTAGCGAACCCTGCTGTAGTCTTTCACCACAATTTTTCTCTCACGCTTTCTTTCTGTTTCTGCGATGGCCCAGTGGTTAGGACAGCGAACACGCGATCGTAGGATTGCTGTTTCGATTCCCAGACCGGGCGTTGTGAGTGTTTATTGAGCAAAAATACCTGAAGCACCACGAGGCTCCGGCAGGGGGTGTGGCGAACCCTGCTGTAGTCTTTCACCACAATTTTTCTCTCACGCTTTCTTCCTGTTTCTGCGATGGCCCAGTGGTTAGGACAGCGAACACGCGATCGTAGGACTGCGGTTTCGATTCCCAGACCGGGCGTTGTGAGTGTTTATTGAGCGAAAATACCTAAAGCACCACGAGGCTCCGGCAGGGGGTGTGGCGAACCCTGCTGTACTCTTTCACCACAATTTTTCTCTCACACTTTCTTCCTGTTTCTGCGATGGCCCAGTGGTTAGGACAGCGAACACGCGATCGTAGGATTGCGGTTTCGATTCCCAGACCGGGCGTTGTGTGTGTTTATTGAGCAAAAATACCTGAAGCACCACGAGGCTCCGGCAGGGGGTATGGCGAACCCTGCTGTACTCTTTCGCCACAATTTTTCTCTCACGCTTTCTTCCTGTTTCTGTTGTACCTGTATTTCAAAGGGCCAGCCTTGTGACTGTATTTCAAAGGGCCAGCCTTGCCACACTCTGTGTCATGCTGAATCTCCCCGATATCTACGATTAGTGGGAGTACTCAGCCACTTGCAAGTTAATTTCACGAGTAGGGTGTTCCGTTGGTCGAATCAGCTGGAACCCTCGTCCATCGTTACGTTCCTGCTGAGGTCGACTTTAGCTTTGTTCCATTCGGGGTTGATATAATATGTACAAGTTGACCGCTGGGGTTGATGTAACGAATTAACTACTGCTGGGTATGAATATAAATGAATCGCACCCTCTGCCAAGCCATGTTGAGCCAGTGTAAGCTCATCAAACCAGTATTATCTCGAGTTCAAATTCACGGCCTCCACATCAGACCACGGTTGGGTGGAGGAAATCATGCTGAGGCCTTCGACCTGCATTGGGCTGACCATAAGCAATCCGATCCAGTCTAAACTACCAAGGGAAGAGTTTAATTTCAGAAAGAGATGTGAAGGAAGAGAAAAGACAGAG
>NC_043022.1:20931491-20946211 GCF_006345805.1 Octopus sinensis
CTATATTTCGTCTGCCATTACGTTGTGAGTTCAAATTCCGCCGAGGTCGACTTTGCTTTTCATCCTTTCGGGGTCGATAAATTAAGTACCAGTTACACACTGGGGTCGACTTAATCGACTGAATACCTATGTTTGTCCTTGTTTGTCCCCTGTGGGTAATAAAGAAATTGGTTCCTCTGCTTTGCGGCAGAAGTAGGAAGAAAGAATAAGAGAAAGTTGTGGTGAAAGAATACAGCGGAGTTCACCCCCTCAGCAGGAACCTCGTAGAGCTTAGGTGATTTGCTGAATAAACTCTCACAATGCCCGGTCTGGGAATCGAAACCGCGTTCTTACGACCGCGAGTCCGCTGCCCTAACCACTGGGCCATTGCGCCTCCACTGATGTTGCTGTAACCAACTAGCTCCTTCCTACAATATTTCTAGCTTTGTGTTTATAGTAAAAATGGTTGTTAATTAAAAAGGGTTATTAATTATAATCTAGCAATTTCAGGGAAGGGCGTAAGTCGATTACATCGATCCCAGTGCGTAACTGGTACTTATTTAAAGGCGGCGAGCTGGCAGAAACGTTAACGCGCCAGGCGAAATACTTAGCGGTATTTCGTCTGCCGTTACGTTGTGAGTTCAAGTTCCGCCGAGGTCGACTTTACCTTTGATCCTTTCGGGGTCGATAAAACTAAGTACCAGTTACGCACTGGGGTCGATGTAATCGACTTAATCCGTTTGTCTGTCCTTGTTTGTCCCCTCTGTGTTTAGCCCCTTGTGGGTAGTAAAGAAATAGGTACTTATTTAATCGACCCCGAAACGATGAAAAGCAAAGTCGACCTCGGCGGAATTTGAACTCAGAACGTGACGACGGATAAAATGCTGTTAAGTATTTTGCCCAGCGTGTTAACCATCCTGCCAACTCACCGCCTTAAAGAGGATTATCATTAACATTCCCAATATCTGTATCGGATTTCAAGTATTCTAACGAGTCACATTGAATCGCGTGTTTTATGTAAAATCACGCCATGTAGGATGGACATATGTGAGAGGCTCTATGAAGTCGTTCAGCCTGCTAGAGATAATAGCCAAATTACTTCAAACGATATCACCATCCGAAAAGAAGGAAAGAACACATGGATCTTTTCGGTTTGAACGGCAGTTTTTTAAAATAATTTCCACGTAACTAAACACTTTTAAACTTCGTATACTGGTAGAATGCGTTTATAAAACATCTTTTTCTCTTGGCTTTATTGAGAAAATTCTATAGTTTGTAAGATATTTGTTGTATTTTTCTTCTTCAGTTTCTGCAATTTCAACCAATCAATGACGTCTATTGTGGTGAAAACATTCCGTGCCGTATGAATAGGTCCCTCGTTTAAGAAACAGATTGGGTTTATTTACATTTGTGAAGAATTTCTTTATCTACCTATCTGTCTGTCTGTCTGCCTATCTATCTATCTTCCCCCCACCCCTAACCCTAACCCTAACCCTAACCCTAACCAACCCTAACTAAACCTAACCAACCCTAACTAATCCTAACTAATCCAAACTCTAACCCCAACCCTAAAACAGATTGAAATGCAATAGATCGATACTAGGGTCATAATTATGGGCGACAATTTCAAATGACACCGCTAGAAAAAACTGCCGTTCAAACCGAAAAGATCCATGAGAATTTTTCCTGTCTTTGCCAGTGTGGTAGCAATCTTTAAAGTGAGGTGAGAATTTTTCTGGAAGCATGTCACGTCATTTCGTTCGTGTTGTTGAAGCACATGTAATCAAATTCCAACTGAACTGAGAGGCCGACTTTGTATGGTTTCTCCAGACAGTTATTTTCATGATGTACCCAACTGGTTTATTGTACAATTCATTTAGCGAATGAACAAAGTGTCGCAGTTTATTGAAAACTCGGTTTCTTGTATTTTTTTCCAGTTTTATACACAACTATACACAACTATATAGGCGCAGGAGTGGCTGTGTGGTAAGTAGCTTGTCTACCAACCACATGGTTCCGGGTTCAGTCCCACTCCGTGGCACCTTGGGCAAGTGTCTTCTACTATAGCCTCGGGCCGACCAAAGCCTTGTGAGTGGATTTGGTAGACGGAAACTGAAAGAAGCCCGTCGTATATATGTATATATATATATATATATATATATATTATATATATATATATGCGCGTGTGTGTTTGTGTGTCTGTGTTTGTCCCCTAGCATTGCTTGACAACCGATGCTGGTGTGCTTATGTCCCCGTTACTTAGCGGTTCGGCAAAAGAGACCGATAGAATAAGTACTGGGCTTACAAAAGACTAAGTCCCGGGGTCGATTTGCTCGATTAAAGGCGGTGCTCCAGCATGGCCGCAGTCAAATGACTGAAACAAGTAAAGAGTAAAAGAGTAAAGAGTAAAGAGTAACTCATGGAACCAAGAAATTGTAATAATACAAGGGCCAGAGACACGCTTCATCTCAGTTAAACATTTGATCCGACCAACGGAACAGCTTGCTCGTGGAATTAACGTGCAAGTGGTTGAATACTTCGCAGACACGCGTACCCTTAAAGTAATTCAAAAGGTTTTTCAGTGTCAGTGGCGGACCGGAAAGGGAATGGAGAGCTGAGGGATACGCGCCTCGTCAAGAAAATAAGTGCGCCCTTCTAAATAATGTCATTACGCCCTTTTCTCCTGGAATTATATTCCTTTCTGGCTTTGGGCCCTCCCTTTAAAAAATCCTGGGACCATACCTGAATGTGTCAGGGCTGGCCCTTTGAAGTACAGGCACAACCCATTTTTGCCAGCTGAACGAACGGGAGCTGAGTGAACAGGAGTTGAATGAACTGAATGTACTTGATCAAGGACACAATGCACGGCCGGGAATCGAACTCACGACTGTACGATAGCGAGCTGAGCACCCTAACCACTAAGCCACGCGCCATCACTATGTAGTTCGAAATACGCAAAAAATACCGGATGGTCATGGCTGGAAAACCTACTGATAATAACGTATATAACTCAATTTGGAGGCGCAATGGGCCAGTGGTTAGCACAGCGGACTCGCGGTCGTAGGATCGCGGTTTCGATTCCCAGACCGGGCGTTGTGAGTGTTTATTGAGCGAAAACATCTAAAGCTCCACGAGGCTCCGGCAGGGATGGTGGTGATCCCTGCTGTACCCTTTCGTCACACTTTCTTTCACTCTTTCTTCTGTTGGCCTGCTCGCTTAGCCAGCGGGGTGGCGTCACTTGAAGGCTAATACAATGCGAAGCGCATTGTAACCAGCAACATCGGATAGCCTGGTCGGTCACGGTGAACACGATGATAACTTAATTTAGCTATTACTAGCAGTATCGCCCGGCGTTGCTCAGGTTTGTAAAGGAAATAACTATAAAGCATTTTTAGAGAGTTATAGCCAAAAAATACCAAAAAAAACGGAAAAAATTATGGTAAATTTTTTTTTTATAGTTAAAAAAGGTGGAGTTGCGTCACCTACAAAGTTTGTGGTTTGTGTTCCTGATTCTCGACCCCATGTCGAATTTATCGATTTTTTTCAGAACTGGGGGAACTTTTCAAAATTTTCGCTGCGTTAGTTTTGAATTATGACATTGGGCTATGTGTGTGTCAAGTTTCATCAGAATCGGTTGAAAGCCGTGGTCAGGGTGAGGGTACAAGCAAACAGACACACAGACACGCACAGACAAACTGCCGTTTATATATAGAGAGATATTCTTGTTTTTTTTTATCTTACTATCTTCATCACCAAACCCTGGAGAAATACTACACACAAGCACACAGGACCAGTTATAAAGAATCCATGGTGAATGGGACTCCTCTACGTCGCAGGGTTACTCATCTACAGCCGAACGGACTGAGACTATGTGAAATGAAGTGTTTTGCTCAAGAACACAACGCACCGCTCGGTCCGGAAATGGAAAGTACGATCTTGGGATCTTTTCGGTTTGACCGGCAGTTTTTTAAAATAATTTCTACGTAACTAAACACTTTTAAACTTCGTATACTGGTAGAATTTTTTTTATAAAACATCTTTTTCTCTTGGCTTTATTGAGAAAATTCTATGGTTTGTAAGATATTTGTTGTTGTTTTTCTTCAATTTCTGCAATTTTAACCAATCAATGACGTCTATTGAGGTGAACACATTCTGTGCCGTATGAATATGTCCCTCGTTTAATAAACAGATTGGGTATATTTACATTTCTGAAGAAAAAAAGATACCCTTCCCCACCCCTAACCCTAACCCTAACTAACCCTAACCTTAAAACAGATTGAAATGCAATAGATCGATACTAGGGTCATGATTATGGGTGACAATTTCATATGACACCGCTAGAAAAAACTACCGTTCAAACCGAAAAGATCCCGATCTTGCGATCGTGAGTGCAACACACCAAACCACTATGCCATGCGCTTTCACAATTTATAGGAATGCTACACTATTGTTATTATTTTCTTTTATTCTTTTATGTCGAAAAGCCTACACATGAAACAATGACTCTCTGACAATTACTTGCATAAACATATAACTTTACAATAAAAAATTCCTTTTATCTCGATCGTATTTATCTCTCTCTCTCCCTCTCTCTCTCATTCTCTTTCTCTCTTTCTTTTTCTCAGCCTCTCTTGCTCTCTCTCTCTCTCTCTCTCTTTCCAAGTTAGTAGCAATAAAAACCAGTGTGTGTGTATGAATGAATGTATCTCTCGCTCGCTCTTTCTTTCTACATACACACACACACACACACGAGTGAGAGACAGACAGATAGATATCTAGCTAGCTAGAGATAAATAGATAGATAGATAGATAGATAGATAGATAGATAGATAGATAGACAGACAGACAGACAGATAGATATGTAGAGACTTTGTCTTCGTTTATTCAACTTAAATCGTATGTGACAGGATCAGATCGGACACCCCTCCAGTGTTCCTGAATTCCCATCCTGTTACAGATAGGTAGATAGATAGATATAATCCTGTGTGAGCATAAATGAATGCATTCGCACGCCACACACACACAAGCACACACAATGAATATGTGAAATGAAAGCAAACTACCCCATGACTACTGTTGGTCCATCAGATCAACGCGGAAAGTTTCGTCTCCATTAAGCCTAAAACAGACTTTATTTAACCAGCGAGAAATACTTCCCTGAACATTTTGATACTAAAGTTTCAAGCATCGATCATGCTGCTGTGTAACCTAGATCTTCCAAATTTTACAAAGGCACAAAACCTTAAAATTTGATGCTTCGTGTCCTGGACAAATGTTTCAGTGAAGTTTCGAAGCTGATTTGCCTTTGGAATTTAATCCTTTACTTCTCCTGTTTATCGCATATGATACACAGTACATATTTCCCTGGCATCCATGCGCCATATCTGATAAACATGTCCATTTTTTTCTTTTTTCAACCGCCAGGGTAACTTAGAGACTTGCAAAAGAGAAGCGTATGAACCGAGGTTAACTGACGTTTAGGACAAACTTATGAAAATGCGTTGGACAGGCAGAGGGTTAAATAGTTGTTACATAAGATTAGCTGTTTCTCCACGGAGTCTGATACACAATATTTACTAGAACTTTTGCAGGTACATTATATTACCATTTTATTCCTTGAAATTTTTAGTTAACATAGTTCAATCCTTGTTCAACATCTTAACCGAACTAAATAGATGATTCATCTACGTACTTTGATCTTAACATGGCCGACTCGATGCTTTAGTAGAAGACACTTGGAACTGAACCCGGAACCATGTGGTTGGGAGGCAAGCTTCTTACCACACAGCCGCGCCTGCACCATGAACGAATCTACTGTGTAAACGACGTCGATGTTGCAATGTCAACAACTCTGTACGTCTGTCTCCATAACAGGAAATAAACTCGAGCAATTTTTTTTTTTTTTTAGTTTACGAAGATCGTTTGTATATAACGAATCTCCATATAAGCTTCCAACTGAAGGATCTTCTGATACTCCAGTTTAGGTTACAAATAAGGACTGGACGGAAACAATCGACTGTTTGTTTTCATCAAATAATTAATGAAAACAATGAAAAATTTGATCTGAAAAATAATGGGGTCCAGTGAGAATATGAAGAGATTTTGTGAATTGGTTATTATTTGTACGTTCATTTCGTTATTGAAAGCCCGCGGACGTTGGTTTGTAGTGGCTTGTAGAAAGACTCGAAATCGAGTCGTCAGATTGAGAAGTTAAAATCACGGCATAGTCACACTTTGTTCATGTGAGAGGCTGAGTTATGAACCAACCAGCAGCCAGACATCACGTGACAGATTCATTCTAGATCAGTGCTCCGCCACCTTTCTTCATTTGCAGTACACTTATATTCTTTTCAAAATTCGGTGGCACACCTGAGCTAAAAATATAACTGAAAGTATAGGGAAAAAAAATTATATTCAGGTTACATTGCGGCACACCAAGCATCGTCCTGTGGTCTACAAGCATGCTGCGGCATACCGGTTGCAGAGCACTGTCCTGAATCAGTGGCTCCCAATAGGACCCACTATTTTATTCTTGTTGGTCCTTATAGTCATTCGATGTTTCAAAACTGGTTCTATAGATGCGTCTTTCTAAATTCTTATTTTGTTTCTTATACATTAACTTGTGCAGGCTGAACTTTTTAAAATGCCAGAGAAAGAAACATCGCAGTTTCTTGCAATAAATATGTGGCCTGATCAATACGTATCCGGACTGTTGCCATAGTAACGAAACTAAAGCATGCAAAGTGAAGCCACTTGGCACAGATTTACCTTGAACTCTGCTGTGCATGCGTACTAAGATTTAACATCCTAGCTCACTTCCACTGTTTACAGCAGTGATTGGAAGGAAGGTGTGTAGCGTGCGATCATCGCATTGACCATTAAAGAGAAAGTTAAGCAGAGAATTTGCATCATATTCTGCCAAAAGCTTGGCGATACCTGCTCAGAGGCCTATGCAAAGTTTTCAAAAAGTTTCCATCGTTCTCGATATAATCAAGGAGACCTTATGCACCTGAAAGCAGTTTTGGCACAAACTTGGTAGACATCTATTTATCTATCTATCTATCTATCTATCTATCTATCTATCTATCTATCTATCTATCTATCTATCTGTCTGTCTGTCTGTCTGTCTGTCTGTCTGTCTGTCTGTCCGTCCGTCCGTCCGTCAGTCAGTCAGTCAGTCTGTCTGTCTGTCTGTCTGTCTGTCTGTCTGTCCGTCCGTCCGTCCGTCCGTCCGTCAGTCAGTCAGTCTGTCTGTCTGTCTGTCTGTCTGTCTGTCTGTCTGTCTATCTATCTATCTATCCATCCATCCATCCATCCATCCATCTATCTATCTATCTAGCTAGCTAGCTAGCTATCGATCTATTTATCTTTCATACACACACACGCACACTCGTACACACACACACACGCACGCACGCACGCACGTACACTCACACACACACGCACACACGCACTCTGTCTCTCTCTCTGCCTCTCGGTCTCTCTCACTGAATTTACCTCAAAGTATGTATTGCATTGCCTCTATGTTGAAGCACACACACACACACACACACACCACACACACACACAACACACACACACATATATTCACATGCACTAATAACCAAAAAGGATAACTATCTATATTGTTAGACAGTGAAAGTTATTTGCTTTTTTAAAACTGTGTTGCGTTGCTTTATTCTTTCCATTGTATTGACTTTGTTATTGCAAATTCTAATTCGTGATCAAACTCTAAATAACCTGTGCGGTGAAATAAATCTGTTTTAATTTATTACAAACCTTATGCATTCATCATAACGCAGCCTGATTTCCAATCCGTTTTCCAGCATCTCATGTTTTCCATCTTTTGTCTACCATGGCGAACCAACGGCACATTACAAAACATAACACGTGGTAAGATCAAGAGAAAAACTAACGCCATCGATTTCTCCAGTCTCCGAGGGGCCCCTCCAGTGAAAACCATATGAACTATCTCTTCCTTCAGACCCAGCAAGTAGAAACGACGACGACGACAACAACAACAACAACTACAACTACAACAACTCATAATACCAACTGAGATGCGGCGGAACTGTGTTTAATAAAAGGGACCAATCGTTACAGGTTTGGACAGTATTTTGCCCATGTCAAGGTGGAGAGCTGGCAGAAACGTTAGCACACCGGGCGAAATTTTGGAGAAGGGGGGGGGCAGTCGATTAGATTGATCCCAATATGCAACTGGTATTTATTTAATTTATCGACCCCGAAAGGATAAAAGGCAAAGTCAACCTCGGTGGAATTTGAACTCAGAACGAAGCGGCAGACGAAATACCTATTTCTTTACTACCCACAAGGGGCTAAACACAGAGAGGACAAACAAGGACAGACAAACGGATTAAGTCGATTATATCGACCCCAGTGCGTAACTGGTACTTATTTAATCGACCCCGAAAGGATGAAAGGCAAAAACGACCTCGGCGGAATTTGAACTCAGAACGTAGCGGCAGACGAAATACCTATTTCTTTACTACCCACAAGGAGCTAAACAGAGAGGACAAACAAACGACCCCAGTGCGTAACTGGTACTCAGAACGTAGCGGGAGACCAAATACCTATTTCTTTACTGCCCACAAGGGGTTAAACACAGAGAGGACAAACAAGGACAGACACACGGATTAAGTCGATTATATCAACCCCAGTGCGTAACTGGTACTTAATTTATCGACCCCGAAAGGATGAAAGGCAAAATCGACCTCGGCGGAATTTGAACCCAGGACGTAGCGGCAGACGAAATACCTATTTCTTTACTACCCACCAGGGGCTAAACACAGAGAGGACAAAGAAACGACCGCAGTGCGTAACTGGTACTTAGAGCGTAGCAGCAGACGAAATACCTATTTCTTTACTACCCACAAGGGGCTAAACACAGAGGGGACAAACAAGGATAGACAAACGGATTAAGTCGATTATATCGACCCCAGTGCGTAACTGGTACTTATTTAATCGACCCCGAAAGGATGAAAGGCAAAATCGACCTCGGCGGAATATGAACTCAGAACGTAGCAGCAGACGAAATACCGCTAAGCATTTCGTCCGGTGTGCTAAGGTTTCTGCCAACTCACCACCTTGGCATGTTTTATTTCCTCGTAATTAGCGGTTCGGCGAAAGAAACGGATAGAATAAGCGCCAGGCTTAACAAAAGAGCAAGTACTGTGGCTGATTTATTTGACTAAAAAATTCTTCAAGGCGTTGCCCCAGCACGGCCGCAGTCTCGTGAATGAAACAAATAAAAGATAAAATATATTATCGCTGCATCGTCGTATGTATGAAAAGAAGTAAAATTTATTCAAATTTCGTGAACGACAACAAACAAAAGTTCATGAGAACTCAAGATTAATAACGTTAATAATTTAGCTTTTCAACAACCTTTGTTTATCGTTCACGAAATTTGAATAAATTTTACTTCTTTTCATACATACGACGATGCAGCGATAATATATTTTATCTTTTATTTGTTTCATTCACGAGACTGCGGCCGTGCTGGGGCAACGCCTTGAAGAATTTTTTAGTCAAATAAATCAGCCACAGTACTTGCTCTTTTGTTAAGCCTGGCGCTTATTCTATCCGTTTCTTTCGCCGAACCGCTAATTACGAGGAAATAAAACATGCCAAGAACAGTTGTAGTGGAGGTGCAATGACCCAGTAGTTAGGGCAGCGGACTCGCGGTCGTAAGAACGCGGTCTCGTTTCCCAGACCGGGCATTGTGAGTGTTTATTGAGCAAAAACACCTAAGTTCCACGAGGCTCCGGCGGGGGGGGGGGAAGGTTTAACCCCGCTGTACTCTTTCACCACAACTTTCTCTCACTCTTTCTTCCGACTTCTTCCAACAAGATGGTGTAGCCCATTATGGTGTGGTAAACTTTCAGACCCTAGTCTAGATTGCAAATCCTCTGTACCCCAGGATGGTTCAGCTCTCCACCCGTTAAAAGCCACTGCTTACGTAATGAGAATAACAACGTAGCTTTCGCGCCCGTGCAACCGCCAGTCTATCGTGTGTGGTGGGTGGATCTTCAAGTTGCCACACGCATTCTTAGTAGCTTAGAGTAGGCTCGAATTAGAGATTATTCTTTGTGGCTAATGGCGTGAGTCCTGATTGGAAGAAGAAGAAGAAGAAGAAGAAGAAGAAGAAGAAGAAGAGAAGAAGAGAAGAAGAGAAGAAGAAGAAGAGAAGAGGAAGAAGAGGAAGAAGAAGAAGAAAGAAGAAGAAGAAGAAGAAGAGAGAAGAAGAAGAAAAGAAGGAAGAAGAAGAAGAAGAAGAGGAAGAAGAAGAAGAAGAGAAGAAGAAGAAGAGGAAGAAGAGGAAGAAGAAGAAGAAGAAGAAGAAGAAGAAGAAGAAGAAGAAGAAGAAGAAGGCAACAGTTGTCAAACGGTGCTGGGGGTAAAAACACAGACATGAAGACACACACACATGCATAAATACATACGACGGGCTTCTTTTAGTTTCCGTCTACCAAATCCACTCACAAGGTTTTGGTTGGTCCGAGGCTATAGTAGAAGACACTTGCCCAAGGTGCCACGCAGTGGGATTGAACCCAGAACCATGTGGTTGGGAAGCAAACTTTTTACCACACAGCCATGCCTGCACCTATAAGTAGGAAAAAGAAAACGAACGAATTTATGTGACAACCTCATATTAAAGATAACCAGATGGATAGGTCTTATTAAGAAACACTTAGGGATCTTTTCGGTTTGAACGGCAGTTTTTAACATAATTTCTAGGTAACTAAACTCTTTTAAACTTCGTTTACTGGTAGAATGTGTTTATAAAACATCTTTTTCTCTTGGCTTTATTGAGAAAATTCTATAGTTTGTAAGATATTTGTTGTTTTTTTCTTCAAGTTCTGCAATTTCAACCAATCAATGACGTCTATTAAGGTGAAACCATTCTGTGCCGTATGGATATGTCCCTCGTTTAAGAAACAGGTTGGGTTTATTTACATTTGTGAAGAAAAAAATATACCCTTCCCCCCACCCCTAGCCCTAACCCTAACTAACCCTAACTCTAAAACAGATTGAAATGCAATAGATCGATACTAGGGTCATAATTATGGGTGACAATTTCATATGACACCGCTAGAAAAAACTGCCGTTCAAACCGAAAAGATCCAGAAACACTTAGTTATATACAATATTGAATTATCAACTTCGTGATTTTTTTTTTTTTTATAGTTTAAACTAGCCACAATCTCCCGCTATCTCCATGTGCAACAGCACGGTGTACTTCCGTTCAATCAAGATGTATTCTTGGCATGTAGCTTAGAAAAGATTACTAACCAATCCCGTGGAAAATTTAACGCAAATATAATTTATATTTATTATCATGCAACTTCAGGTAATCACCGGCGCTTTGGTAATTCTAGATCAGAAGTCGATAAAAGATGGACCACTGCATTTTTTAATTATTTTTTTTTGTGGGCCATAGACCTTAATCTAAAATTTTGAGCAACAAAACTTCCCTAAACTAGAAATCCTTGTTTGTCCCCTCTATGTTTAGCCCCTTGTGGGCAATAAAGAAATAAGAAACGTTAGTACGCCGGGAAAAATGTTTCATCCGTCTTTAATTTCTGAGTTCAAATTTCACCGAAGTCGAGTTTGCCGTTCATCCCTGTCAGGGTCGTTAAAATGGAATGGAAGCACTCCGTCGGTTACGACGATGAGGGTTCCGGTTGATCCGAATCAACGGAACATGCCTGCTCGTGAAATTAACGTGTAAGTGGCTGAGCGCTCCACAGACACGTGCACCCTTAACGTAGTTCTCGGGGATATTCAGCGTGACACAGAGAGTGACAAGGCCGGCCCTTTGAAATACAGGTACAACAGAAACAGGAAGTAAGAGTGAGAGAAAGTTGTGGTGAAAGAGCAGGGAAAACTGTCCGACGAACGGAAACGGGAAACTCAGAGTAACAGGTTTTGTTGAATATTCTGCTGCTTTAAATAAAGTATATATATATATATATACACGGCGAGCTTCTTTCAGTTTCCGTCTACCAAATCCACCTCAAGGCTTTGGTCGGCCCAAGGCTATAGTAGAAGACACTTGCCCAAGGTGCCACGCAGTGGGACTGAACCCGGAACCATGTGGTTGGTAAGCAAGCTTCTTACCACACAACCGCTCCAACATCGAAAGCAAAATTTTTTCAGGTATGCCCAATTTACTATTTCGTCACGTGGGGCCCCAAAATCTTGTATGAACATTCAAGGGTCATATGGACCTCGGTTAAGAACCGCGGGTCAAATGCTTTATCGACGCTGCAAGCTCACTGCCTCTGCCCCTGCTCTAAAGATGTATGTTGTTAACGAGAGATAACACGACCTTCTTTCCGTTAATGAAATTATAACATCTAGGATGTACTATAAGAATGTCAGGAGTTCACAATACTTGATTGTTTCTTTATTTTATCGAATTTTGTAGTCGTTTTGCGTTCACTTTGTGTGTCGCCCTGTGTTATCACCACAGTCTAGCTGTGTCCCAAACCGCTTTTCATTGTGTCAAGAAGTTGTCGCTGATTCAGACTGAACTTGTAAACAACTTCATCCTGTCATCTAGTTTCCGGCAGACGAGAGTAACGTTTTAGTGTATTGCTATTGTTAAAAATCTTACACCCATCCCATATTTTTTGTTTATTTTTTTCTTCTTTTTGTGTTTTCTTTTTTTTTATTTTATCAGTAATGTAACACTTGGACAAATACTTTAAACGTATAAAATAAATAAATATATGAATAATAAACAAATAAACAGACCCTCTTGAAAGCTGTTCAAAATGGTTTTGTTGAATGCTGCAAATATTTACAGTTTTGCTGCTCATATGCAACGATACTATATATATATATATATACCGGAGTAAACACATAAATGTGAAACAAGGTGGAAAAAAGATTACTCAAATACCAGTGGAGAGTAATATGCTGCTTAAAATAAAGTATATATATATATAATATATATATATATATATATATATAATATATATATAATATATATATTATTATTTTTTTTTTTTTTCTAGTTTCAGCTCAGAGCTGCGGCCATGCTGATGCGCCGCCGTTTTGTGCTACACTGTTATTACGACGAACCTCGTCTAATATGGCACTTGGTGAAGGAATGGAGTTTGATACAGCTACTCTCATTTGCACCTCTTGCGTGAGGTAAGTTCATCTGGGACTCTTGACTGGAAGATGTCCAGCTTTGATTTAAAAAAACCGCTACATCTACTTTGTGCAAGTTCCTCAGACTCTTTGGGAGAATATTAAAAAGCTGTGGCCCTTGAAACCCAGGCAGTTGCAGAAGCTGGTTCTGAAGCGTGATGGCATTGCTGGGATCTTTGGCACTATGCAGTGTCGTCCCGTTCTAGCATTGGTGTAGCTTACAATGCCAAAATTTTGGCACAATTCCTTCCAGGATCTTCCAGACATATATCACTGCATACCTCTCCCGTCTTCTCTCCAGGGAGTAGAGTCTTAGCTGTTTTCAACAACCTTCCAGTAGCTGAGCTGTTGCAAAGAGACGATCTTCTTTGTGATTTCTCTGGATTGCTTCAAGGTCCGCTGTTAATTTTACACTGGTGGGTGACCATAGTGTGAG
Organism: Octopus sinensis; assembly: GCF_006345805.1. Classification (NCBI taxonomy): domain Eukaryota; kingdom Metazoa; phylum Mollusca; class Cephalopoda; order Octopoda; family Octopodidae; genus Octopus; species Octopus sinensis. The sequence continues at coordinate 20,945,089 of NC_043022.1, forward strand.
CAGTAATCCAGGCGACTGAGGACGAATTACCGCCAGAGGACCATCATGGTTTCCTAATCTCTGGTTCTGAATGTTCTTAGGATCCACCACCCAGTCGTCTGCACTTTGTCGCCATCCTGGTAATGTGCACTTGGAAAGAGGTATCATCACTCATGTCGATACCAGGTCCCTCACAGACTAGGCACTGGAATTGAAATTCCCTGTGGACCGGCGTATCCTGTAAGTTTAATATTCAGTTTTGGATGCTGGTAGCGCAGGGCCTGGAATTTTTCAAGCATTAAACTGCATATCATTATCCTCAGCCCATCTGTAGATTGAGTCCAACTCCTGCTGCAGGTGTGCAACATCGCTGGGGTTTGTATTTTCTGCGAGACTTTCGTATCGTCTGCATAGCTGGCCAGAGTGGCTATCCGGGCATTGAGGCATATCTGAGAGGGCCACTATAAAAAGCAGTGGGCCCAAGAAAGTGCCCTGTGGAACACCGCTCACTATTTTGTGTGTTCATAGAGGTGGCTCCATTAACCACTACTGCCTGACTCCTATCTTTCAGGAAGTCATGCGACCACACTCCAAGTTTTCCAGCTATGCCGAGATCACGTAGTTTGTGGCATATCATACCATGATCCACCCTGTCAAAAGCTTTTGCAAAATCAAGGTAGATTACGTCCACATTTGATTTGTTGAGTAACTGCCTCAACACCCAGTCATAATGCTGTAAGAGCTGGGTCGAAAACCATGCTGGGTATTACTCAGCAAGTTATTTTCCTCAAGGAATGCGATTAGTTTCTTTCTGACTATCCGTTCCATGACTTTGCTGATGTGTGAAGTCAGAGAGATAGGCCTATAGTTTGGCATCTGCTCTACTTCCCCCTTTATGTATTGGGCATATTATTCCCTCCAGCTTGCTTGGCAGTTTGCCATTCGCAAGAAAGCTCTGGAAAAGATTCTTGAGGGGTTTTGCCAGGGCATGCTTACACGCTTTGAGGAGGATGCTGGGAAACCGTCTGGACCAGCAGCTGAGTTTGTGTCCACTTCATCTAGGCTAGTAGGACATCTTTTTCGCTAATGTCAATACATTCTGTTGTAAACCGCCTCGCTGGTTATAGGTGAGGCGGCAAAGAAG